>NC_134477.1:39384745-39598268 GCF_964194025.1 Convolutriloba macropyga | reverse complement strand
AATTGACCTCAAATTTGTGTGGATTGTTTACATAGAAAAAGCAGATTAAGTGTTCTCTAATTTCACAAAAACCTATGACGCAGTTTTGTAGAATTTGTATTCAAAGTACGAAAACATTACTTTTGGTCATTTTGCTTAAGACGCCCTTTTGACCATGATTAGGATATAGTTGTGTGGCTACGAAACAATAAACCTAATGATAACTTATACGTTCTGCTAAAATATACAAAGCCATAATGCCCATTTTATGCCCTTTGACAAATTCATTCGTTAATCCGATTAAAATTTAGCAGTCAGTATAACAAGAATATTTTATCATACTTAGCATATTTTAGCATAAGCTAATAAATTATTCGCATTCGGATGCGTTAGTTTCATAGCAGGCCCCCCATGTCGAAATTACCCCCCCTCTCTCTGCCTCCCTGATTACCTCCAAACTGATGTAAGATTAGGGCGGGTAAAACAATGAAGGATTAGGGGACTTCTAAGACTTTACCCCCAAAAAATTACGCCTCCTGTAGCTGAGAGAAGTAAAACAGTCTACCGATAAGGTTTCAATTCATCATAAACGACATAAGAAATAAGTAATGTGCAATCGCACAACGTAAGCATTAACAATGATCATAGCAACATATTTACTCATCGAAGATAGCAACGTATAAGAACAACGTCTTAGCATTACAAACGTATTAAGATCACGGCGAACATATCTCCAAGTGGTTTTTTAGACGGCAATTTTTGATACTCTTTTGGCCGGTATTTTGTCTGATAACGAATTGGTTCAATGCCAGTAACCATTTTGTATCAATGAATCCAAAAACCCGAAAATTACTGAGCCGAATCATGTCTTATTTGATAGGTCTTATGATTAGGTTTACTCGAAATTATGTTGTTTGCACTTTTTCCGAGCTTTGTACGTAAATAGGAACAAGCGTATTTAATGTTTTCTCGTGTGAAGCTATAGTTTTATTCGAATAGAGCGTTGCTCATTTGCTTGTTCTCTCTCGATACCATCGTCGCACGGTTTTAAATGAGATTAAGATATTCAATCATTGTCGCATGATTGCAGGTCAAAATAAAGATATTGAACAATCGTCGTACGATTGCAATTCAAGTAAAGATATTTTCTCGCTTACATCTATTTAGTTACTAACATCCTCCGGCCCAGAAGAAGATGCTTGGAGAGCGGGTACTAATTTTACAAGCGGGCGAACGAGCGATCCGGAGGACGTGCGCAATACGGCGGAGCGTGCGACGCTGTCGGAACCGTAACGGAGTTCCGTGATCCGAGCAGTGGGGTAGTAACCTCTTGGGTTGGTCTCTTCAACTACCCAAACCAAATCACCGGTCTTAAGGTGGTGGTCGGCAGGCGTCTGCCACTTGGAACGTCGGTTCAGCGCCGGTACGTACTCTTTGATCCAACGAGACCAAATAGCGTTAGCGTAAGACTGCGCGCGGGCGTAACGCTTACGGTGATCAAACTCATCTACACAGATGATGGAAGGAAAACTACGTGCTTGGTTACCGAGGGAAAGTGATTAGGTGTTAATGCGCCTAGGTCGGACGGGTCGGCGCTTACGGGCGTTAGCGGACGTGAATTAAGTGCATGTTCGACCAGACAGAAAGTGGTACTTAAAACCTTATCTGTGAGGCGGCGTGTTCCAAGGATTGTGTAAAGTACGCGCTTGAAACTACGTACTAGCCTCTCCCAGATGCCACCTTGGTGTGGCGCACTGGGCGGGTTGAACTTCCACTTGATGCCTTTGTGGGCAAGTTCCACGGCGATGTTGATGGTGTTCCACTTTTCGATGTTCTCGCGTAGTTCTTTGTCCGCGCCAACAAAATTAGTACCATTATCAGACCAAATAATAATCGGTGTGCCTCGACGAGAGACGAACCGCTCCACTCCCATTACACACGAACTGGCGTCCATGGAAGGAACTATTTCAACATGAACGGCTCGAGTAGTTAAGCATGTGAAGAGGAAGCCCCACCTCTTCTCGGTAGTCCTACGTACAGTAACATACAGCGGGCCGAAGTAGTCGACCCCGGTGTTTGTGAAGGGAGGAGACTGGTGTGCAAGTCTTTCTACTGGGAGGTCAGCCATGATTGGTTGGATAGTGGCAGCTCGAAACTGTCTACACGTGACTCAGTTGGATTTAATTGAACGCAGTGAGGATCGTAACTTAAGGATGCTATAACGTTCTTGTATTTTAGCCCTCAGGTAGTCAATGCCTTGATGATGATGTTTAACGTGGGTGTGCCTGAGGAACAACTTGACAAATGCATGGCGTGCGTCAAGAACGATAGGATGTTTTACATCAAAATCAACTTCGACCAACCGCTTGATGCGGCCTGCCGATCGGATTAGACAATTTGGCCCAATAAATGGTGAAAACGGGGCAATACGGCTACTCCGTTTAACGGGTTTGTTTTCGAGGAGATCTTTTCTCTCCGCATTAAATGACTCTCCTTGGACAAGATACTGGAGATGACGCTCGGCTTCGTCAAGCTCCGTGGGGTCTGTGATGCTACCATCGGCATTGCGGTAACATTCGTGAGAAGGTAACAAGCGGAGTGCGTACGCTGTTATCCGTAGCAACTTCTGATAAGAACTGTACTTGTCGAAGGGAATTAGTTGCGGGGGCGGTTCCTTAGTTGACTTGGTTACGGATGCGGCCAATGATGTATTGGTTTCATCAGTTTCCTTAGTTACCACACCAAGTTTGATGTTTTTAACTACTTCGATGCTTGGTTCGAACGGGAATTCCTTGGTTCTTAAGAAATCTGGACCCCTCACCCAGCTACTTGATTGCAAAACCTCAGCGGACATACCACGAGTACCGGCATCTGCTGGATTATCGCTTGAGGCAACGTGGTTCCATTCGTCAACGCTAGTGTGTTCTAAAATCTCGCAAACACGGTTTGCAATAAATATTGGGTGCTTGGTTGCAGAGTTAAGCCATTGCAAGACAGTAGTGCTGTCGGTCCACATGAAAACCCTGTTGACTTTTACTGTGAGAGCTCGACAGATATCTTGTTTCAATCGAGCGGCCAGTAGCGCTGCCTGTAATTCCAGCTTTGGAACAGTCATGACCTTCATAGGTGCTACGCGAGCTTTACCCAGGACAAACGCAAGCTCCGTTTGGGGCCCACTCGAAGTAGTTACTCGAGCTCGGAGAAATGCAACGGCACTGAAAACTTCTTGTGAACTATCGCCAAACATGTGTAGTTCCAGGTGTTCAAAGTTTCCGGAAAAGTAGCTCCTTGGTATAGTGATTGCTGCAAGCTTGGGTAGTTCTACACTCCATTCGAGGAACCTTTCAACAGTGTCTTTTGGTAATTCTTCATCCCAGTGCTGCCCGCTGACACGCCAGATGTCCTTTAGTAACAATCGGGCACCAACAGTAAATGGTGCCACTAGGCCGATGGGATCAAACACCTTAGACACTAGGCTCAATACCAAGCGTTGTGTTAAAGACTTAGTTACTGTACTGGAGGTACCCCGACTCACAACTAGAGTATCATTGTTGTGATCCCATTTCAACCCAAGCACGTGCGAAGATTCCTCCTTAGATGAGGCAATTACTTTTGGTTCGGTGGACTGAGGTGACCCATCAATTCGATCAGCCAAATTCGGTACATTGCTTACGAACTTAGTAAGCTTGAACCCACCTAGATGGAGAAGTTGCACCAACTCCTTCGATCTTTTGAGAGCCCTCTCAGGGGACTCCACCGAATCCAAGTAATCGTCCATGTAGAAGTTTTCTAGGACGGCTTTGGTTGCTTCCGGGTACTGAATAACATTGTCTCGGGCCGTGCGTTGCAGTGCATAGTTAGCGCATGTGGGCGAGTCTTTAGCCCCAAATATATGGCGCGTGTATTGATACACTACAACATCTGTTGTGGTGTCCTCCCGCCACAAAAAACGCAGTGATGGCTGGTCCCAATCAGGGACACCCACTTGGAGGAACATACCCTCGATATCTGCGGACACGGCAAATTGATGTTGACGGATTCTAAGTAGTACATGGATTAGGTTCTGGAGCAGGTCGGGGCCAGTGAGCAAAGATTTATTCAAAGAAGTACCGTGGAACTTTGCTGCACCATTTAATACCCTACGCACTTTCCCCGGTTTGTTCGGATTGATCACGGGATGATGTGGTAGGTACCACTCTCTATCCGACCGCTGCTCTACCTTGTGAGCATCAGGGACTGTTTTCAAGTAACCTTTTTCCAAGTCTTCACGGATGGTATTAGCATAAGTTTCTTTCAATGATGTATCTCTCGAGAGCCGCTTTTCGAGAGACTTGAGCTGTACCAGTGACGAAAAGTAGTTATTCGGGAGCTGGATGTTGTCATCAGCCCATAACATACCGACATCGTATCTTTGGCCGTTATGGAAAGTTGTTGTTTCAAGTATTTCCTGCGCGCGAGCATCCGCTGCGGATCTTGGGTCAACTTGCTTGAACGCGCCGTACGATTCCATATCATACCAAGATTTAACCTGACAAGCTAATTCAAAATCCTGTTCAATATTGGCTTTGAAACACGTGGAGACTAAACTTGAACTTGACGGGAGTGGGCCACTTAAAACCCAACCTATGGGCAAGCGGACAGCGAATGGTGAGCACTTTTCGTCGGCTGAAAAATACTCTAACGGGCGGATGGCATGGTAGACATCCTGTCCAAGTATCATCTCAATTTCTCCATAACTATATCTTACTGGATCTAGAACTGCCAAATGTGGGTACGTTTCTTGCATGGACTTCACGTCAATGATGACGGAACCTACGTTTAATGTTTTCCTCACGTAGGGACGTACAGTAAATGCTTCGAAGTCTTGATCTTTGTGAGGTGTCACAGTCAATTGAACCACCTTTGTGTCTATGAGTTCTTCCGTGTTTATACCCTTGACGGTCAGTTTTAATGCGGTACCCTGCAAACCGAGTCTAGCTGCGAGACTATCGGACACCCAAGAGTTACTGCAAGCGGTATCGCATAAAACCAACGCCGTAGTACTAGTACCAGAAGAATTAGTAACTTTCAGTTCCGTGACCTGAAGGAGGCCTTTGACATCCGTCACGGAAGACAAAGTGGTTGTTTTGCTTGGTTGCTGTTGACCAGTAGATGGCCTACTTGTACCTGCGTTCGACTTCGAAGTATCGATGTTGTTGTTTGTTGAGGGTTTAGCTGGAAAAACCCTTTCAGCTCCATGAAGTAAGGTGTTATGGGAGCTGTTGCAACCATCTTTCCTACACTTACGGGGACTTGGGCATTGCCTAAACATGTGTTTATCACGCAAACAAGAGAAACAGAGCTTTGCCGCAGCCACGACCTTGGCTCTCTGTGTGGGGGTCTTTTCCTTAAAGACACGGCATTCCCACAACCGGTGGCTGCCTTTGCTCACAATGCAACTAGAGATTGATGTTGACTGAGATCTCTGTTGCGGCTTAAAGTTACTCTTCTGTTGCGTATTTGCAGCAAATGCCTTTGAAGCAACTTTTGATCTGGTTAGTGAGTTGTTGGTATCCTCATTCCTTGCTTTAAGTGCGGTATTCTTCATTAAATCGTGCGCTTCGGCCTTCTCTTTCAACCAATCGTTGAAATCAAGAAGAGTAGGTTTCACCCAATGCTTTTTGACCGTGAAGAGTGACCATGACTCCTTCATATTGGGTGGTAGCTTCTGTACGGCGGTGTTAACAAGCGCAGCACTCTTTAAATCCGAATCATATGACAGCGATTTAAATACCCCGACGAGACTTGAAATGCACCCCGAGTAGTTAATGATGTTATCGCTATTGTGCATCTTCAATGGTGGAAAGCTGTTGAGTTTGTCCAAATGTGCACTTACAACCGCCTGTGGTTGGCCAAATTTACGTTCTAAGGTCCTCAGTGCGTCTTTGTACATTGCGCCGCAGTAGGCGAACTCAGCTATAGCTGTTTTAGCTTTACCTGTTACGAGGGTCTTAAGGTATGCCAATTTTACATCATCAGTTAAGGACTGAGAGTCAATTGCGCTTTTAAATTGACCATACCATTCGTGCCACTGTAGGGGATCCCCATTGTATTGGGACAACTTCCATTCGGGTAGTGGGTCATTCCTCTTGCTAGTTAAGGCGTCAGTGAATGCCTTAATCAAGCTTGCATTTTCAGATGCTGGCGCTGGAGGCGTGGGATGCGGTGGGCCACCCCAACACAATGGTATCGGAGCAGTATGCCCGTATGTTGGATGTATAACCGGCGTGACGAAAGGTGGCTCGATGTTAGTAGTTGTACTAAAGGGGTTAACAGGGATGCTACAGTTAGCTGCGTAGTTGCTTTTTGGATTATGTTGTGCACTCATTTGCAAGATGGGATGGCTGATGGTGGGGTTAGCTGTGCTTGGGTGTAGGTACGGTTGAACATTTTTATAGACGGTAGCATTATTTGTCGCCTGGTTTACGTTTGGGGGTTTATTCTGAGGAAAACTCCACAAGTTTAGATCAAGGTTACAGTTCTGGGGAGGTCTTTGTTCTGTAGGGCACGGTACCAGGCGGGTTTGAGGTGAATGGACAATGTTTTGTTGTGGAATGTTGGGGACGTGTAAGTATGCTGTTGCGCTCGCTGGAATGGGCGACGGAACCATGGGAGGCTGAGGATTATATAATTGTTGAGGCGGGAATACAGGAGGCGGGTTCACGAGTGGGTTTAGAAGTGGAGGTACATTTTGCGAGGAATGGGCAATAGGGACTTGTGTTTGGTGTGGAATATTACTTTGAGGTGGGTTCTGTTGTTGCGGAACATGAGGCATCGACATATGTAATTGACAAGGCACGCTGGAGCTCTTCGGACCCAAGAACTGATTTACCTGTGGGTTTTTTGAAAAATCAGGTACGAAAATGGAGTTCGTTGGTGCCATAACGGGTGTTGGTGGCCGGGGAGGTTGCATAGGTGATTGAGGTGGTGGGAGTGCGACATTTTGTACGTCGACTGGTACTTGGTACACTTGGTTCACTTTACCACTGCCTGAGGGACTATGTGCCTGCTCGACTCTTTGATCAGTGAGTGGTTGCTGCAGTTGAGCCTAGAGGTATTCCCGATACAACGCTTCTTGCTGAGCAACAGAAATTGCAACTCCTGGCCGTGTGTACTGAGAAAGCATTTCAAGATGATGTAAGTTATCGGCAACATTACTTGGGTTTTTTGGAGGAATACTAGGGGAAGTATCTTTAACAGGAGGGTCGGCGGTTGCTGAACCAGGACGAGAAAAGTTTAACTCACTTGAATTACCTGCTGGAAACGAATTTACCCAATCCTGAACAAGTCCCTGACTTCTATTTGATCCCCTATCTTTAAACAAATTCAGTTCACTTGAGTGGTGACTAAACAATGAATGATTATCCATCAAATCAGCTTCATCTAATTTAGCTGCTGCAACACGCTGGCGGTGGTCTTCCTCCAATTCTTGAAGTGCCATCTGTTCCATTTGTATTTCAAGCTCCTTTTTTCTCATGGCAATTTCGTGTTTTTGTTTAGCGAGGCGCATGGCAGCTTGTTCTTGTTTCTCGGCCTCTTCGCGTTTTAGTTTTGCCATGAGAAAGTCATGTTTACGCTGGCTAGACATTGATGATGTTGTTCGGCGTGAATTTCCCCTAGACTGGCCTTGAGTGTTAACACCCTCACGTACGGTGTCTTGGTCATCAACTGTGTCAATATAGCTTCTAGCCGCGAGCAAGAATTTATCATTGTTCTTAGTTACATCATCCAACCATTGCTCAAGGACAGGGTAAATTGAATCTGGGTTCTCCGCTTTAGTGGCCAAATCAAATAGTTCTTCATTCTTCTGCACCAGTTTACTGAAGACATCCTTCAACTTAGAAACCAAGCGTTCAAGTTTAACCCTCCTATCTTGACGATCAATGGCATCTGTGATGTCCTTATGGATGTTACATAACTCAGATTCCAGATTAGATCTTGCATTAAAGAGCTTTTTTAATTTTTCTTGCTGTTCGGCCATGATATTGAAGTGGCTAATTTATCAATATAGAGTACCTTTCAACCAAACACGCGGAATGAGGGTTATACCGAACCCAAATGACGACTTGATAATCAAGACGTCGAAGAGCAAAAAAGAAGTTAGCGAGTAATGAATTACTCGGCGGAAGTGAGTAACAAAGTGGAGAGGACGTCTAACGTGCTTGAAAGCAACTTGAGACTCAGAAAGACAGGCAACCCGCGAAGGATGTCCGGGTGGATGAAGCACGACGAAACGGGAAACGAAGCGGACGAGGCGGGAAGGACAAGTGAACGGGGCACAAGGAAACGGGAAACGGAACGGAACGGGCGAAAACGCGGGTAAGAAACGGGCGACGCAACGGACGGTACGGAGACGTGGAACAAGCGACGCACGAAGAAACGGGAAACGAGACGGACAGGACGGATAGGTTGAGCGAGTAACGCGCAACGAAGCGGAAAGGTGGGACGGAACGGGCGGGAGACGATTAAGCAGCGAGCGGGGAGGTCGGGAAACACTTTGCTAGCAGACCCCAGCAGCAAACTCAACCAAACAAACTAGCCGTAACTCCAGAACAAACTTAAGTCACACCCTAGGGGGGAGGAGAGATGATACTGCAAGAGACAAACTAGCACAAGTCATTATGGGTCTTATTATAAACAAATAATGAACTAAATTACGGCAAAGCAGTAGTATGCTAAATGGATGAAAAGAGCTTGTAATTTACTAGCCGTAACTCCAGAATAAACTTAAGTCACACCCTAGCAATTTTCAAACCTAACCAACCGATCAGCATACCAACAATATTAAACAAACTACAGCAAAAGTTAAGTAATAGGCAGCGCTTTTGTAGTCTATGAAAGCTGGAAAAGTTAAGAAACAATCTAGCCGTAACTCCAGAATAAACTTAAGTCACACCCTAAAAGGCAAGAACCTTAACCAACTAACAATCATACAGTTACACGCAAACACACAGCAGCAAAAATCAATATACTACAACAGGAAGGCTAGTAAATTAGTAAAGTTGAAAAGTCAAAGGACAATCCAGCCGTAACTCGAGAATAAACTTAAGTCACACCCTAGAAAGCTATAAGACCTAAACAACAAGCCAGCATACTAGCATACTCAACATACTACAGCAAAAACAACAACATACTTCATCACATATGACATACAACATCGAAAATCGGAAAAGTAGCAAAGAAAACGGAAAGCGAAGTTTTGGGAGAGCGACAATATTGAAAAAGAAACGGAACAAGGAGAATTGGAAAGTTAAAGGGCGAAAGAGACACGGACGGAACGGTACATAAGAGAGCGACGAGAAAAAATTATAGGGATTCGATCAATTTTTTTTTCTGTAGGCCGGAGGTTGTTACAATTTTCACAACCTTTTCTCCGTATTGAGTTTCACCCAACTAACGATCCTTCTTGTTGAAAAATCATAATTTTGACGAATTTGTCAAAATTTTATGCTTTTGTAAAAATTTTTTCAAGTTTTGGTCAATTTTTTTTTTGCAAATTCTTGATTACGGAACGGTAATCCAGTGAACTGGACGGTTTTAAGCTCGATAATACGGTTTATCAATATTCGGTATTGATTTTCTTAAGTTTTTAGAATTGCATCAAAATTGACCAGAAATTTTCAAAATTGAACAATTTAGCATTATGTTATCTCTATTTGCTCTATATCGGAGGTTATTTTGATATACGAACCGACTTAATCCCTTTTTACAATTTTTCGACAATTCGACCAAAAATTTTCAAATTCGATGTTCTCGTCTCAAAAATTATGTTTGTGGGTGTTAAGGCTGTCTTGTATTTTATTCAAGCAATTGTCTGATATAACTACTCCTTCAAAAATCAGGGATTGGGTTTTTACCGTCTAAACGTAGTGACACTTCAAGACAGCCAATTAAACTAAGTTAAATCAGTTCAGTCTTACAGTTTTGCAGTTTTGTAAATCAGTCGACAGAGAGGCCGTTGCGTGAACCAAACGTCAGAGACGTCCAAACCACAATCACCTTCCATGGTGACGTTTGTTCCTTCACGATCCAGCTCAAGTTGTGAAGCCACGTCTTTGAGAAGCCGCTTGAGCGCTTCTTTGAAAGCACGGAAGGTCATCATTTAATGAGTTGCATTGAATAAATGGTCTTGAGCCAAATTCGGGAGACAACTGGTCAAACGTCACACAGCCATCGTGATTGGTCCACATATTAACTAACTCGGTGCATTAGTCCACCTTGAGAGATGCACTTCTACCTCCGACTCACTTAGAATCACTTCTACCTCCGTCGCTGCTCATTTTAATCGGTCAATTCGTTAACATAAGGAACGGCTGATCACAAATGCTAAATCATTTGTCAAACTAGTTCATAAGTTTATCAGAAAAACTGTGTCCGTAAGACGGTCGCGTCACCATAATGTAGCTGAGAGAAGTAAGACAGTCTACCGATAAGGTTTCAATTCATCATAAACGACATAAGAAATAAGTAATGTGCAATCGCACAACGTAAGCATTAACAATGATCATAGCAACATATTTACTCATCGAAGATAGCAACGTATAAGAACAACGTCTTAGCATTACAAACGTATTAAGATCACGGCGAACATATCTCCAAGTGGTTTTTAGACGGCAATTTTTGATACTCTTTTGGCCGGTATTTTGTCTGATAACGAATTGGTTCAATGCCAGTAACCATTTTGTATCAATGAATCCAAAAACCCGAAAATTACTGAGCCGAATCATGTCTTATTTCATAGGTCTTATGATTAGGTTTACTCGAAATTATGTTGTTTGCACTTTTTCCGAGCTTTGTACGTAAATAGGAACAAGCGTATTTAATGTTTTCTCGTGTGAAGCTATAGTTTTATTCGAATAGAGCGTTGCTCATTTGCTTGTTCTCATTTCTTTACTCGATACCATCGTCGCACGGTTTTAAATGAGATTAAGATATTCAATCATTGTCGCATGATTGCAGGTCAAAATAAAGATATTGAACAATCGTCGTACGATTGCAATTCAAGTAAAGATATTTTCTCGCTTACATCTATTTAGTTACTAACAAAAATGTTAATACATTTTAACGTCAAAATGAAAGTTGTTTCAAGATGCGGTAAAAAGAGAGAAATGTTATTTAGAAGAATACCAAAGCGTATCTGGTAAAATAGACAAAATCTGCGTACGAGAAAAAACAAGGGCATGAAATTTTTTTTATAGTAATCTATGTTTATGGCACTCGCAAGAAAACAGAACAGAAGCATTGGGCAAGCCATTGAGGAGCTGCCACGACACAAGCGAATGGCGCGAACAGGCTGACTACACAAGAATGACTACATTAGGGTCAAATAATTGCATTTTATATGTAATCTGTCATTTGCTGTTATGGACTTTTTTGGAAAAAATAAAAACAGCCGAAAGCTCTAAGCTGCATGATTTGCGAATTTTTAGCAAAGGTGAAGTCTTGTGAATTATAACAGGATGACGGGGATGGTAGGGGACATAAAATCCTTAAGAGTATAGCAAACGCAAACAATTTCTCAGGGGGGGGGGAGGTGCTCAAACTCTGAAAACCGGCCTCCAGATTATCAATTTAGGTGCCCTGAACACTTTCAGTGAATCGCATGCTTAAATACTAGCAAGTCTGTAACACAACTCTTCGTCAACTTGATGATCTCGAGCAATGCCGAGCTATCCAGTTTCATAGGGCAAAAAGTAACAAAAGTTGTGTGTCAGATGAAAAAAACTATTCGACGTCAAAATGGAAGTAGGAAATATTACATAAAAAGAGCAGCAGGACTAATATAATTGCTATAATTTTTTTCCTTGATAAAAATTAGAAGCAAATAATCCCGCAACCAAGCACTAAAAGTTAAATTCAACTAGTTCCCATGAAATGCTTGCTATGATTATTATAATTCCCCGGAGCCTCGTCTCAGAGCCTTTCAGTACCGATTCATTAGAATCCATTGGTAAAACGCTAAATCAGTACTGAATCAGAGTGACCTAAGTGTAAATTTACCTCGCATTATGTGCAGACAAAACCCAGAAACATTCTTTTTAATGAATCGTCACTGTGCATTCTTAGTTTATTGTTTTTTTCTGATCAGAGAAAAATCAGAGAAATAAATGAAATGTTCGAAAATGACAAAATTTTAAACGTGTCGCATGATCAGGAAAATAACCAAGTAAAATTGTGTAAGGACGTTACCATAAAAAACAGTCAAAATCAAAAAGAAAATGCAGTAGAAAACAACGCAATAGAGCGTGGCGGGGTGGGAGGATAGGTGGGTGGGTGGATTTATGCTCACTAAGCTGGTTATAGAAATAAGTTATAAGTACTTTAAGTTATATGTTATCAGTATTATTGTAAGGTATAATTAGAAAAATACTTCCTTTATAGTATTGAAAATTTGAATCTTTTCGGTTTGCCTCCCCCCATTTTAGTGAGCATAAATCTTTTATAAATCTTTTAGAATGGAAAATACAGTTAGAATGGGAGTTATCACTCAAACCATTGTAACGAGTTATTTATAATTATAACTCCAGTTATAAAGGTGGGGGGGGGTTCATACTGTGAAAGTTTTCTTTTCATATGAGTTTTTTCATACTGTAGCAGTAGAAAACTGAATGTGCTCCTCCAACCAATCAGAGACTGAGAAGACACTATTCTCTTATATAAAGCGAATGCTTAACTAACTCTAGTCAGTCTATTAGAGTAGTTGCACGATGTGTATAATTCTGACTTTGGTGTTAACTCTTTTATACATCGTTATAATTGAATGTTATCTTCAGTGTTTTACAGAATCGGTTAGTATGAGAGATATAGGTAAGCCTACTTCGCGCGCCGAAATAAGTAGCCCTAGCTCTTTATACTTTAAGGCTGTAAAAGAAGCCCACATCGGGTACGCCTTAATAACGTGAAGAATTTTTGCAGAAAGACGTTCTGAATTTACCATGATCAGCCCAAAAAGTGACATGATCAGAATATTTGGCAGAAAAAATACAGAATGAAAAGATTCTGAATCCTTGCTGAAGTTGTCTGCGAGGAATGTCCGGTTCAACATAATCAGACATGCTGAGATCGGAGAAAAAATTCACTTGACAAAAAATAGGTAAGTTGTGATCTCATTTGTCTTTACACAAAAGCTGGTTGGAAAAATTATTAAAATTTTTTCTTCAAAGATTTCAACAATTCCAGGTGCTCGGTTTCAATCTGCTTCATATTTTTCAATTAAAATTTACCAACCGCAAAATTTAGATTCCAGGTTTGCAATTCTTTTCTTTATTGCCTGTTTTTGCTAAAATCCGGGTTCTCAGGGACACAAAAGATCGGTGCGGGACGTTTAAATACATAAAGTATTTTTAAAACGGCGTATGCAGTCATAAATTTTAATTGCTGTCCGTAAAATAAAAGTTGTCAATTTTCAGTGTGTACAGACACTCGTTTTTGCCAATTGATTTCAAACCCAATATCGTACGCACCATTTTTACCGTTTTACCTAAAAAGAACAGGCAGTTTTAAGTTCAATACATGGTTTACATCAATTTTTTTAACAAATGTTAATTATATCCTTTGGCCGGCTAAAGATTATTCGAGTTCGAAGTTTTGCGTCTCCTGGTGAGTTAACATGATTGTCTACCGATGCCAGTAAGAAGCGATCATATAATGATTCCTTGCGCTCTTGTCAGAATTGTAGGAGCAATGTATACTTTAGATCATTTTGATATGACTCTGGGCAGCAATGATATCAGTGTTTTAAAGGATGCTTCATTGCAAGGTAAGGCAATTTGGCCTTGATGATTATCAAAGTTAGCTTAATTGCGTACAACAGCAGTTAATATCCATCTCGCAATATTTCTTTAGGTTCTCTTTAGCCAGTGTTTCTTACAAATTATTCTAGAAAAAATTTTCAGAGGAAGGAAAACTTTAATAATTTCGGTGCACTAATGAAATTATTGCATTATCTTGATCGCCTTATCTTGATCTTAAGCGGCGCAAAGATCGGAACTGTTTCGGTCCCTCATAAACAAAACTTCTTCAATCTGAACAATGTAATGCTTGTGTTTTAGACAAACAGTTGTTTGCATAGCCTACTATGAGGTGGGATTATCAATTACAATTTGTACCTACCGTTATGAAGGAGCACAAACATCAATTATGTAGAGTCAAAATCTGCCCCCCCCCCCCCCCAATAATCTATGTAGGGGATGAGGCAGTTCCCACTGATTCCATACTTTTCCTCAAGCTATACATACCTGAATGCTCCCAAATCCACACATTCAACAGCTCCGTTTATTCGACCGAAGGGAGTTCTAACTTTTGAGAAATCGTTTGTCGACTGATTGTTGAAACGATAAACAGAATCTGGACTTGCTCTGCGAACGGCTGGCGCACTTTTAACCAAAGTTACTGCCATTGGAGCTCGGTCAGTTATAAGTTGTATATTATACCACGAAATTACGGATTATTGTAAATCAATGTAATATAGTAAAATCTAGCAAACTGTATTTTTAGTAACATAAAATATCAACTGCACTCAAATTTAAAACTATTTTCAAATTGTTTTCTGTGTTTTCGATTCTGAAAGTATTTAAATTTTTGGTTGTTTTGACTTCAAAATTTCTGTTCAAATTTTTAAACGGATGTGAATTGTGTTTGTTTTGTGGATGTTTTGGCTGTTTTGTTTGTTTTTATTTCTTTTTGTTTTTAAACTGCAGATTGAAAGAGAAGAGGATGGAGTGATGGATTTGGGAAATAATAGTTAAATATAAATAATAAATAAGAATAAACAGGATAAATGCGGAAAATATCCCCTCATTTTTCAAGTACCTCTTACATTACTTCTCTGCTTGCTATTTTGTTTAGTCTAAGTCGCCATAATAAAACTAAGACCGTGGAAAGACCAAATAAGAAAAGTATAATCCTCAAAAACGTTTTAGTATTGTACTTTCTCCTTCTCTTTTTTCCGTGTAATTTTCCCTCCACATTTTCCAGGTGGGTAAAACTTAATATGGCCTGGTTTTATCCTAATGTACTGTACCTACTACAAAGCTGTGTTTTTCGTTCCCCAACGCTTTTTAAGTTGAAAAGTCTGCTAACATAATAGACCACTAAAACCTTTAAATTGGTTCGTTAATCTATGATTGATCTTAAAGTGTGTACGTGCACCATTCCGTTTTTCAGCGCATGAAAATGGCCAAAGATATATAAAAAAAAGGAAAATCTGCAATATGCGTTGCTACGTAAGGTTTATTTAACAGTAAAGGAGCGAAGTGACCACTTGTAGATTATAAGAGTTAACAAGCATATTTTGTCAAGTTTAATTTTTTACTTTAGTTACGCCGGTTCTCAGCATTTCTGCGGAATTTATAAGAGAAATTTCACACAAATTTTCTCCAATTGACCCCTAATAACTTAACCCCACTTTTTTAATCACTATATTTTTTACACCGCAATAATTTAATCCCTCCATTGTTTCACATCGATTTCAATACTCATATAGTTGAAGATATATAAGACTAAAAGAATTCCAATGAATCCATTTACAGAGACAAAAATGGGTTGAAATTATTGAGGTGCGAAAATGAATAAAAATTTTACTACGTCAGTCAATTCACTCCAATTTTAATCGGTAAATTAATGACTCATATCTATCAAAGGAATAAAGCTAAGGGCTCTATTACTAAATTTCTAATTATAACGATTCAAGAATCAAATGTTTCGTCTGGTCCCTATCATTTAGTCAGCATAATATCTGCCAACCTCGAGCTAACCGTCTTCCTCAAAACAAAAAAAATATTGTTGGAAGAAGGCCACGTGCTTTACATCGCATTAAAAGTGTAACATTGCGTTTAATTGCTCTAAATATCTAAATATCAACAATTACAGAAGATTGCCTATTTATTCGGATGAAATGGGAACACAACAAAAGGCTTTTCTGTTTGAAATTTTGTATTTGAAATTTAACCCTCACTGCAGCTGTATAAAATTTCTGTCAATTATACACCCTTCTTGGTATATTCTTGGTATTGCTCCCACCTAATTGTATTATATTCTTCCGAGCAAAGCAGAAACAAACTCACAGTCTTTCACTTGATGCTTTAAAAAATTGGCCCTAGACTTTAAATCCGTCAATGTTATTCATGCTTTTGAACTGGCTCTGTTACTGCCTTCCAAAAAACGGTAATCAGATTCGATGGTATCGAGCTGATATTCCCATTTAACGCAGCTTTTCGGTAAAATGAATTGGAGACATTAAATTGAAAAACCTGGTGTTAGAAAATCATGAAACAGTCTTGAGTCTTGAAACGGTCCCTGCTATGTCACTTGGAAAAATTGTTTGAAGCAATTGTCCACGAGTTACCTAATGAGGCTGATCAACACCATTTAGACAGCTTTGATTAAATATTTAGTCAAAATGTATAAAATTTCCACAGTTGAACTGTCTTTTTATATTCCTCCTCGAAAAACCGAAACAAAAACAACATATCCTTAGAGGGCATTGCAAGAACAACCAATGATCTTGAGGGCTGGAATAAACGAATGCGAGTACCTTCCCCAAACTTGGAAAATTTTGGCTAATTTGCAAAAAGACGCTATTGTGCAAAATTGATTCTTTTTGAAAACATCGGTAAAAAATATCGGGAAAGAAGTCCTTATTCAATATCTAAGACTATTGCTTGTATTTATTAATTGTGCAGTTGTAACATTTTGTTTTTTTTTTGTGTTTTTCAGTTTAATTTTCATGCACATCTTAATGTTATTGTATTGGTGTCCATCTTGCTTCCTTGTGTAGTTAAGTCAAAGCCTCATATCGTGACTCGTTGGGGAATTTGATCCCGGAAATTAATCCGATGATGGGACTCCTAATTGGTAACAGTTTTGAAACAATTAGAATTATAACTTATTCAGCATAGGATGTAGCAATCAAGATATCTTTGAGTTTGCTGTTGAATGCATTGATGAGTTTTGTTTCGATTCACTTATTTATGCTAGATGTAAAGGAATGTGGATGCTATGTTTAGCTTGGATTGTTTCGTTTGGAAAATACCGGAGTTTTTGTCTTCCAATAGACAAGGACAGCTATTCAACTGAAAGTGCAAACAAATGAGTTCAGACTTGCCATGTCTTCTTTTTTTAATCAAACGCGTTAAGTTAAAAAAACAATCTCGTCATTTTTTGCAACCTCAGCCAAATATAAGCTCTTTAACGCTGCACACTTTAAGGTCAGTAGTGTTGTGTCAGAGAGTCTTTTGAATTTTAGCTCAGCTTGTTGTTCTTCGTAAGCCAAAATATATTGAAATTACGCTTTTCAACCTGTTATAGATTTTTGTAAGCGTGAACATTGTGAAAACATCAAAAGTTTTGAAAACTTTTTACTTTAGTTTTCCTTGCAGAAAGTTAAAATAGATTTGAAATAGATTTTTTTAACTTTCTTGCAGAAAGTTAAAATAGATTTGAAGTTAATATCGATTTGATTCTTTGAATGATTTTTGTTCTTTCCAGAGATTTAATAGAAAAGGTTTTAATTCTGGCATTTAGTTCCTAAAACCCTTTCATGACTGTTGGAAACCATTAGTCTAATTCCTGCTCTTTTATCAGCAGACATTTCGCAAAACTGCTGTTCCAAATGTAATTCATTGGGGTTTTTTGTAGAGTTGTTGTTTCGTTTGAGCAAATAGGATTGCCTTTCAGGTCCCTCGATTGCAAACAATCAACTAATTTTCTACCAATATACCAGATAGGAGAAATTTTGGGGAAAATATATTTGAAATAATTTCAAAACCTTAACTTTCCAAAAATTAGTTAAAAATCAAATTATCGAAAGCACTAACAATTATATTCAGCCTCGATTTAAACGCACAGTACATTTTAAGTTTCGGGAGTTTAGGGATGTATTAGAAGTAATGTGTATATGGTGGCCTCCGGGCCCCCGAGCCATGGAGACATATACACATATTACTCAAATTTTCCATTTTTCATATTTACCTTATTTTGACTGATATTTACACAAAAATTTTTTTTCTTGTAATTTTTTACTTGATTTAGAAAAAATAATATAAAAAATAATTTAATATATGTTGTCATACAAATATTATAATAATATAATAATTTATTATTTGTTCTCATACCAATATTATAATTCAACGAAGTTCTTTTGCAAATTCACTGGTAAAACCTAAATTCACCATTACTATCTCTAATACCTTTATCATCAAATGGATCAATAGCTAATTTATATTGTTCTTTAGTTTCTAAATGATGTTTATTACTATCAATAGTATAATTAGTTACATATTTAGTTTTACCTTCATATATAGCATTAGTATAATCTTCCAAAATAAAAATAAAACAAAGAAAATCAAAGCAAAATTTACATTTCACTCTTTAAGAGCGATTCACTCTTATTCGGAGTGATCACCCAGTAGAGAATATCGCTCTTTTCACTCTTAAGGAGTGATTCCCTTTTTTTAATATTTTTTATACTTTTATTTCAAATTATCTATACTTTTCAATAAATTTATATTTTCTTTTACTTTTTCTATATTTATTCCATTATTAATAAGAAATAATACAAAATCATAATATTCACATGAGCAATCTTCTTCATTTTGTCTAATGGCTAAAGTACTTTCAGTTCTAGAACTTTGTTTTTCAGTTAGATTTCTACTAAATCCTTTAGTTAATTCTACACCTGGATGCTGTTTCTTTACATGGGCTCGTATCCCATCATATCTCACAATAGAAGCACAATATGGACAATTAACTTTAGCTGAAGTACAACTTCTACATGTATACTTACTCTCATCAAAATCAGTTAGTGGTTTTATATAATTACATTTATTACGATTTCTGAACTGCGGGGCAGTTGGGGTACCAAGGACTTCGTCCCTTTCACTGATTAATACTTTTGAGTTATAGTTAGGGTTAGGATTAGGGTTAGGGTTAGGATTAGGGTTAGGGTTAAGGTTAGGGACTGAGTTATAGTTAGGGTTAGGGTCTGAGTTAGAACTGGTGTTATAACTAGAATCAGAACCAGAAGCAGAACTAGAGCTAGAACCAGAATCAGAACTAGAGTTAGAGCTAGAGCTAGAGCTAGAACTTGAGCTAGAGCTAGAACTTGAGCTAGAACCAGAACAAGAACTAGAGCTAGATTCATTTTTTAAAGAACAACCCCATGGAGAAAAATCATTAGCACAAATAGCACTTATTGTTATACTACCACATATACATTTATCAATTTTATCTTTATGACATGATTCGTAATGATATTTTAAACAAGCAATGTTTCCACATTTATAGTTACACTCTAAACATTTTATAAACATTTATAATTGGTCAAATCTGCGAATTTGCAAAACAACTCGGTTGAACAGTTTGGTAAACCACGAACAAAGTTCGTTCACTGATTTCAATTATACTCAACATATATATTTAGCCAATATCTCAATTACATCTTTAGTATTATCTTTAGATTTGATACACTCTGCTAAATATTTATTTCCTAACGTATTGAGTATATTAGTTTTACATCTCTTATCTAAAATTGCTTCAAGGTTTAATTGCATTTTACTTTTAACATAATTTATAATTTCATTTCTAAATTCTTCATTATTTACATATAGACTGTTTAAATTCTCTCGTCCCTCTTTATTTAAAATTCCAGTATATTTATGTGTATAACTGCTTCGCTGATGGGTCTTCGACCATGTTTCTCCATCTGTGTATTCCCTTTCATGTTCCAGATCTTGATCTTGATTTCTGCCAAATCCATAGTTCAATAATGTACTTGCCACATGTCCGGCATTTCTTACTGTTATATCAGGACTCATGAAATTATATATCATTAAACCTGAACTTAAAATACCTAAAATAGTTGAAAATAATCTAAGACCATTTGCTTTAACCACTTCCTGAGTTAAAACATCATTCTGTATTTTAATACCTTTTAATGTAAGAAGTTTATTAAAATAAAACTAATAATTATCATGACTAATAGTATTTCTATCTGTTGCATTTATCATGAGTGGTTTCATATATGCTATAAGTTTATTTATATCTTCTCTTCCTAACTCATCTTTTAAACTGAGAGCTTTTAAATCAAGGAAACCAACTCTTGAATCATATATCATTGTTCTATTACTATTAATAATAATAAAAGTATTTTCTTTCTTATTATATTTAATTATACCATAACGAAGTTCATCTGACATTCCGTCTGTACGATTATAATGGTTAATAGTTAACTCATTAATTATTTTACTAAAGTCATGTTCACATTTATATCTCTCATTAAAGTTTTTAAGTAGATCAGATCCATTATAAGTTGTTAAATAAATAGTATCACAACTCATTCTTGCTGTATTATTTATTTGAGCTGGTTTATGACACATTACAATCATTTGAATATTATAATGTCTACCTTCAGTAAAATAATAGTCTATATCCTTATTTAACTTATCACCCATATCATCAAGTACTATTACACAATTTCGAAATTTTTGCATATTGTTTTTTGTGATCATATTCATATCATATTTATTAAATCCACTATAAAACTTATTAGTCTCGGGATTTATCCAGTCTCTGTCGTCTTTACACACTATAACTATATTTTGATCTTGATTTTGATTTTGTTTTTGATCTTGATTTTGATCTTGATTTTGATTTTGATCTTGATCTTGATCTTGATTTTGATCTTGATTTTGATCTTGATTTTGATTTTGATCCTGATCGGTGTAACCACTTCGCGGATCTTGATTTTGGACTGAGTATAATTTTAAGTATTGTCTAACAAAATATGTTTTACCCGTACCAGTTCCACCATAGACAATAGTGTGTAATGGTGACTTTTCATATTCAAATCTAACTAGACTCCTATTCATAAATCCACCAAAGCTTTCTTCTAGTTTTGCATATTTACTCGGTATTGAATCATATACTATAAAACAAAATATAATTAAGAAAATAAAAATTATAACCACGCTACCTGTCTCCATTTTTATAAATGAAAACATAGATAAATATAGACATAATTAGACTTATAATTAGACTTAAAATTAGACTTATGTTTAAACTTATAATTAGACTTATGGGTCTTCGACCATCCGGCTAACGGTTCCACCGATGCTTCGCAATAATTGGAGTTATAATTAAACATTAATAATATTTATAAGAAAATGCTTATCCTAACTTTTGAGGAATTCAATAATAATTTTAATATTGATAATAGTGCTATGAGTGATATCAGAATAAAAGATATAGGTAAAGATATAAGTCTAACACCAATTGAAATTGTAATGAGAGATCAGACTCCAAATAACATAAGTGAACCCAACTCCAACACTATTGTAAATTTACATCCAACTGAAGGTACACATTGGGTTTTAGTTATAAGAAGAGAAGGTGGTCCAGTGTATTACTTTGATAGTTTTGGTATAGAAACTCCTCCATTATTCTTAGAAGAGTATGTCAATGTAGGCTCTAATGAAAGAATACAACAATATGATGAATTTTATTGTGGGGCTTATTGTATATACATGATCTATCTTATTGATAGAGGATTTAGAATTAACAATGCTTTGAATATTCTAGTTAATCAATGTAAATATCCAGGAATGTATAATGAGTGTTTTCGTTTAGGTTGTAGTAAAGATAAGGTTGATGATAATGCTAATGATCTACGAAGTAGCTCTGCTAATAATGTTAATCAGGGAACCTGCTTCACAGATGATAATGTTAATGATATTGATAATGATAATGATAATGTTAATGATAATGATAATGATAATGATATTGATAATGATAATGACAAAGATAATGATCTACGAAGCGGTTCAACAGAGTTGTTGTGCAAATTCACCGATAAGGTGGATATATCACCCCCGAGAAATAATAATCCTATTGCTATTAAAATAAATAATGATCTACAATCATGGCTAAGTGATGATGATATAATTACTGAAGCTGAATTCCCAGATAACTTTAGATGTATAATATCTGGTCTTAGTGAATGTGGTAAGACATTCTTATTAAAAAAACTATTTCTAGCTAGTACATATTTTGATAAGCTATACATCATTGGTCCTACTGGTGATCAATATCAGGGAACCTGCTTCGCAGATGAAGGTGTTGATAATGGCAAAGCAAATGTAGAAATTATTAAAGATATAAAAGATTTACCATCTCCTGATAAACTACCCAAAGATTTAAAGAAACTAATGATATTCGATGATGTTAGAGCCAAAGAACCAATTATTAATGAATACTTTTGTAGGGGTAGACATAATAATTGTAATATGATATATCTTAATCAAAACCTGTTCTCTCTGGATAGGCAGAGTGTTAGAGAGAACTGTAATCTATTTATTTTATTTGAACAGAGAGGTAAAGCCCTCATATCTATATATCAAGATTTCTTTAATAATGTGGAACTTAGTTATAATGATTTTGCTAATATATGTAATAAGGTATGGAAAGAGCCTTATAATTACATTGTCATTGATATAACTTAAAATAAAAATATTAATGGTAAACTAAGAATTAATTGGGATCGGAGAGTTTTGTAGTTTAGTTTAAGTGTAAGTCTAAGTCTATGTCTAAATCTATGACTATGTCTAAGCCTAAGTCTAAGTAAAGTCTAACTCTAAGTCTGTAACTAAATCAAATGTAAAGTAAAACTTAATACATCACCATTAAAGTCCATAGGTCTTCCATGCTCATCTTTAATATGAAACTCTATATATTCTATTCTATCTTTAGTTACATTTTGATATTAGATATTAGTTGGTATAATATTTATCAAGTAACCTGGTGGTTCAGTTAGATTAAAAGTATATAATATGTCTGTATCCTTACCATTATCTTTAACACCAGATATCACATTACAATGAATGTTAATATTACTAAAACCCATAATATCAACAATTTTCTGAGATGTATTTTTACCTTTATTATAAACTATTTTTCTAAATCCTAGTAATGGGGCTATTGACTTTTCTATGTCAAAGTTAATTGCACCTTGTTTTACTTCCATTAAACTTTTCATTGTATTCTTATCAATTTCTATTATAACATTACCATTAGTTTCTTCTTCTATTAATTCTGCTATTTCATATAATTCATATGCACCAGGTGTAATACCTAAAAGACGGGTATTTGACCATGTTTCACCTTGGGTATCATATATGAGTTGATTGTTCATTCTATTCACATTAAACACTGAGTTATAAACTGATAATCTAATTAAACCTAATTTTGTTTTATTAAGTATAGGTTCACTAAAGTTAAACTTTTCTGTTGGCTTTATCATTCTAAAGTTAAGTGTGTGTTCTTCCTTTGTTTTAGTTAAAGCTTCATGTATCTTTTGTAGTTCCCATAAGATTAAATTGTCTGTCATTTTTTTTATATTCAAATATAAGATTATATTTCTAGTTATAATTATCTGCGAAGCAGGTTCCCTGATAGCTTTGGTTATGGTGAAACATCTGTGAAGCCACATAGTCATAGTTATGGTCATAGCTATAGTTATAATTATAGTTAAACTTTTTGGTTTATAAAAATGGATTTTAATTTGGATGCAACTTATGGTTATAATAATGATATACACAAAAGTAAGATTATAAAGTATAAACCAAATAATCTGGCAACAATGAATACAATCAATACTAATATTAATATTATACTCAATAGAGAAGAGAATCATTTAAATATACACGATTCATATCTAGAGATAGAGTTTGTTGTATCAGATGATGCTCGGGGTGTATTTGCTAATAATGCTAATATTAGATTAGTTAATTATGGTATGATGGCATTGTTTAGTTCAGTTGAACTTGAAACTAGTGGTGGTAGGACCATTGAATATATAGATCATTGTCATCCTAATCTATTGATGTATAAGTTATTAACTAGTACTGATGATGAATATGAGAGTGGTTTTGTTAGAAATCAAGGTAATAGAGATAGTCAACTTAAAGGTGACCATATTGCTGCAGAACGAGGTCATATGTATATGATGGTTAAGATGAGTGATCTATTTGGTTTTGTGAATGATTTAAAAAAGATTATATATGGTTTAGGATTTAGGCTAATATTAAAAAGAAATAATAATGATAGAGCTCTATATAGAATTAATGCTTGTGCTGATGCAGTAGCTAATGATGGTAATATAGAAATAAGAGATATATCATGGTGTGTGCCTAGTATTGATCCTAGTAATGACAATAGAATTATTGTACAGAAAGGATTAAATAAAAAGAATAATATAGACTTCGGTTATTATGAAAGAAAAACATTTTATAGGAAAGTACCTAATGCTACTAATTTCTTGTTTGATCTAGGTATGTAAAGACCACAATATATAATAGTTGGTTTTGAAAATAATATTGTTAATGAACAAACTCATGATGCAAGTACCTTTCATATAATGAATGTTACTGAATGTTATTGTAAGATTGGTAGTGAGTTTTATCCCGAAGATAGAATGAATATTAATTATGGCACTAATAATTATAATGAGGCTTTTAAAGAGATTGTTATTTTTAATAAAGATTATAATGGGCTACCATATAATATAAAACCGTATATAAATCATAGAACATTCAAAAGTAGTTATAGAATATATGTATTTGATACTAGATATCAAAGTGATCATATAGGTCCACAACCAATACAACTTAATTTTAAATTTAGTGCTTCAGTTGCCGATGTTATATGTCATGCATTAGTATTAACTAGAAAGGTTATTAGTGTTAGTAGTGATGGTAATAAGATGGTTGATATCATATCATAGATATAATTATAATTAAAGTCCTTATCATTGTTTCCTACTAGTCTTAACAAAACCTTTAGCATAAATAGTATCTAATTTCTTTTTATTCTCTAGAGATAAGCCTCTTGCTTCAAGTTTAGTTTGTGGTTTGGGTTTAATCTTAGGCTTAGTCTTTGAGCTTCGCTCGCGGGTGAAACCCGTAGGCTTAGTCTTAACAACAAAAGGATTATACTTTTTAACTTCCATTATTTTTTATATATAGAAATGAGTCTTTTAAATAAGTTCAAAACCAATTCATATTGTGTTGGTGGCAGACATTATAGTGGCACTAATAACATAAGAGGAGTTACCTCAGCCAAAGGAACTAAGATGTTAAAAGGTAATTGTGTTAAGTGTAATAGAAATAAATCAATGACAGTATCTGATGCAACAATAGAAGCAGAGGGATTGAAAGATTTCTTTAAAAGTGTTGGTAGAGCTACAGTTAACTTTGGAAAGAAAGTTGCTACTAATCCAATAAGAGCATTAGAGATTGCAAGTAAAATAGGAACTGCAGCGGCATCTAGAAACCCTAGAGCTGCTTTATCAGCCACACCTGATTTAATTAAATTTGCAACTACTGGTGAAGGTATAAAGGTAGTACAAAAAGGAAGAGGTTTATACTTAGGTACAAAGAAAAGATAATTATTTGATTATGATTATATTTATGTTTATGTTTATGATTACGATTATCGGTAAATATTTATACTAATATTATTATTACTAAAGACATTGTTATTACTAAACACTAATAACTTTAGTTTAAAAAAAACACTTAATTTATTTTTCTTGTTCTTCTTATAATCCTCATATACCTTGACTAATTCATTATATTCATCATTATCTATTTTATTATCATTCATTGATTTAGTATATAGTTTATTAAATTTATCACTAAACTGTTTAGCTAGAATACACATTTGTGAATGCTCTATAAATTTATTTCTTATTTTAGTATTAATTGTTTTTGATAATGAACCACAAACAGTTGCTGTAGCAAAAGCTGGGGGTATAGAATAAGGTAATCCTATACCTGTTAATGCAACTGATGTTGTTGTTGCTGTTGTTGCAATTGATGATAATAGTATTTCTGTTATCTCAGCTACGTTAATATAATTTTTACATCTACTTAACTTCTTATCATAATTATTAGTTTCAGTTTCATAATAATTTCTAATATCTTTTATAATGTTAATATTGTTGTTAAATTTATTATTAGCTTGAATCTTTTCATTTATCAACCGTTCTGATAGTGATGATAAATCTGGATACAGTAAGCTCTCACTCGGTGCTGTTGGCTGACTCATTTTCATTAGTAAAAAAACTTTCTATTTCTTTCGTTATATCTTCTTGTTTAAATCCATAATGCATCTCAAGTCTATCTTGCTCTTTATTATCAAGTAACTTACTTCGTAAAAATATAGAAATTATATATTGTACTATAACACCTCTAAGAGATTTATTGTATTCTTTCATTTCCCTTAGACCATTAGTAAACATATCATCTAAATGTATGTTAGTAATATTTTGATTAAATTTATTATTATCAAATTCTTGTTTTAATTGATTATATTTAGAGATAGTATCAGCAGCAACTTTATTACAAAAGTTAACAGTATTTGTGACTTCATTTGCTGTTTTAATGAATTCTTTAATTAAATTTTCATTAACTTGTGTTTCATTTAGTTGTAATGTTTTAGTTGTAACTTTATCAAAATCACCTTTTCTTAGTTCAGTTATGTTTCTACCTAAAATTTCTATTTTATTAGAAGAGGATAATAAGTTATTGTCACAATACTCTTTATTAACCACATCCTTTTCATCTAACGGAGGATGTACATTTGTAATTTTATAGGTATCCTTCATGTCAATATTATCATTATCTTCTAGGAATAACCCACGAGCCTTACTTAGTGTTAGGTTGTTTGTTGATGTTAATCCGAGAAGTGAGTTCCCTGATTGATTTTTAGCCTGGTTAAATCTATTTCTTGTCATTATTTATATTAAGAAATATCTATATTTAATGATTTTAAAACTTTATTATTAGATTCAAAGTCAAACTCGGATTTTAATAATTCCTGTTTGTAATATTTACCTTCTATTATCTCTCCATTAATATCTTCTATTTTATATGTTGGTGGTTGTGTTTTTAGAACTTCATTAACTTTAAACAGTTCTCTATTCCAATTAGAAGTGTAACCTTTAGAGAAGATATTACGTTTATCTGCGTTTCTAACATAATCAACAACTTTAAATTTTGGCTTAATATTCTTAAAATTAAAAGTGTATTTAACCTTATCAGGATTATTAGAAGCATCAACTGGTGTCATATTAATTGTTGAATGAATGTTATTGTTATATGTTAAGACTGCATCATTTAATATATTTACCCAATTACCATCACCATTGATGAACATTGGTTTATTTATTATGTGTAACAATGTTCTATTGAATCTCTCTATAAACACAGCTTTTAAATCACTATAAGTAGAATATAGTTCTGTTTCATATTCCTAAAGTAAAGATTTAAATGTTTTATTGTAAAACTCACTACCTCTATCTACCCATAACTTTTCTGGTTTTCTACTTTCAGAGCCACCTTGTGGATTTTCGCCTAATACTAATTTAAAGCCATTAGTTATAGATAAACCAGATTTATTCTTTAATGGAATAGCCCATGCATATTTTGTGAATATATCTATAACTGTTAATATAAACTTATAGTTATTATTGTATTTACTTAAAGATGACTTATCAGTTAAATCAGCTGACCATGTTTCATTTTATATAATGGTATTATTCTTTCTCGTCTAAACTTTGTTATTTGGGGGTTGATTACTTCTTTAGCTAGGAGTTGTTGTTGTTGTTTATCCATCATTATGCGCGTAGTCAGGTTTACCCTTTATTTACCATAGTTAAAAACAAAATTATCTAGTTGTTCTTGATTAATAATATTCATAGATAATAGTTGCTTAGATATATCTAGCATTTCATCATATAATCCGTCATGACCAGCTTTTGTTTCTAGTATTAATAATTCTAATCTAAATTATTTGGGTCCACGTAGTGGTGACAACTTTGCTGGTTGGTATCTAACCCTCTGCCAAATATATCATCTCTTACTTCCATTATACGTTTTATTGTTCTATATCTAGCGCTTTTCTTATCCCCTTTTCCTAAATCATATCTAATATCCTTTAAAAACCTTTTAATTTTGTTTTCATCTTCTTCGATATCATCGTTATATGTTACATTTGGGTTAGTGAGAAATTCAATAAATCCTTCTGAGAATTCGTATATATTATCCCTAACTAAAAATGCACCCTGCTCCAGGGTTATATCAACACCATTCATTTTGTATCTTCTATTAGGCAAATCTACAAGATTTAATCTTAATTGAGGATTAGTTTGAGTACCCATTTTATGAAGATTCTTGGCTATCTTTGTATCAACAAAAACTGGTGCTATTTCTTGAGTTTCCTCTATGGTCCCCTTTAACGTTTCGTTAATCTTAGAAGTGTTTTCACTGATCTGGGAACCAGCTTCCTGGATCCGTGAAGCGGTTTCACCCATCTGAGAAGCGGCTTCTCCTATCTGAAAACCAGCTTGTTCGATCATCTTAGTTTGTTTATCCAACTCTTGATTTTGCCAATCTATTGCTCTTAATGTTTGTTCATTATGAGCTAGCCATGTTTCATTGTTTGCATTTAGTGTTTTAGTTAAAGGATCAAATAACTCTTCTATTTCACCATAATATTCTTGTTGTTTTAATTTATCTTCTAATCTATTCTTTCTGTTTTGTTTTTCTAAATAATTTAATTCTATAAGTGTTTCTAGTTTAGTCATTTTTTTAAAAATAATTATCACAATGCATTATATAATCTAATAGCGGCTTCAATAAACTTTCTATCATCATTAATTGTTAATTCTTTAATAAACTTATTATAATTAGTTATAGCTTTACTTCAATCTGGGAACCAGCTTCGCTGATATTATATTTCTTTGCATGCTCTAAGAATCTTTCTTTTGTATGATGAAACCTATATCTATGGAGATATATGCATAACCTACAATAGACATGTTTAAATCTATACTGAGAGATGTGTTTATTTACTTTACACATTCTGCTTACTAAATATTGATTAGGATCATTATGATGCTTACTCAAATGATCATGTCTCTCTCTATATGTTATAATTTCCTTACATACAAAACATTGGAATGGTTTACTCTGACAATCGTCGCAACACCAACACCATGCCTTATTTTTACATTTATCTCATTCGATGCTAATCATTTTTTATAGTATTGAAAAGATATATAAATAATATTATTTCAAAATTTGGTATATAAAAATGAACCAACAAGATTATACCGGTTACATTCATTCCACTAGTGAGCAAGTCCAATCTGTAAGTGAGCGAGCTCAATCTCATGGAAAAGTCCAATTTGGGGGTGGACAAACTCAATCTAGTGATAGTAGTACAGCTATCCAAATGTTAAAAAACAAAAACAAACCAAGGGAAGAAATCAAACCTGAAGATAAAGAAGAACAAAAGAGGGAAGCAGAAAAAGGTTTAGAAGCAATCAGAAGGTTTAATCAGGTAAATGAAGAAGTAAAAGAGTTGCATGATAAACAGGTTGCTAAAACAAAACAAAGGAGTGAGGATATGAAAACTCGAATGCTTGAGGCTGAGGCTAAATATCATCCAGATTTAGATCTGCGAAGCAGTTTCACTGATCAGTCTAAAGACTTAGATCTGCGAAACAGTTTCATTGATCAATCTAAAGATTCAGATAGAGATTCAGATAGAGATTCATCTGATGATTTTGTCTATGTCCAAAAGCCTAAAACAAATAAGTTTAAATGTGAAGAATGTAATGAAGAGTTAACTCAAAAGAATTCTCATAGACACACTCAATCACTTAAACATAAAAAGAATGTACGATTATACAATAGAAATAGAATTATTGAGAGTGCTAATGAGGATGGAATAAAATTTACTAATGAAGATATAGAGCAAAAGATAAATGAACAGTATTCTGAACTAGAGGGAATAAAGTATTGTGATAGTTGTGAAATGTATCTTGATAACAAAACTGCTTATAATAAACATGTGACAACATTAAAACATAAGAATAATGTAAGACTAAATGATGGAGAGATAATAAAAAATGGAGATAAGTTTGATTGTATAACATGCAAGACTAGTCTAAGTCAATATAGTGTGGAACAACATTTTAAAACAAAGGTGCATCTAGATAATGTTGTAGGAATAAATAAAGATAATGATAATGATAGAGACAGTTCAGGTTATTGTGGTATATGTAATACTAGATATGGTAATAAAAATGAACACAATGAATCAGATCATCATAAAGAAAAGGTTAAACAGAAAAAGCTTACTGATAGAAAGTGGAGAGAGAAAGTAAACGAATTAGGATTAGATCATAACATGAAGCATAATCAAATAATAATAACGAGTAGTGATCATGAAGATCCTAATTTCTTGAACATACTAGAGTCATTGCATAAAATGCATCCATATATTAAGTTTAACACCTTTGATGTAGTTAAGTATACAAAACCTACAGATGATCAAATAGAAGAAAACGAATTCACATTTAGACTAATGACTAGACAATATAATGGTCCTAATGATTTGGATATATTGAATAGTGAACTAGAAACTAGAATGCAAGAACAAGAGATGAATAAATCTGGATGGAATATGCAAAGATTTATCAAAAGAACTATGTATATACACAGTTTTTATCCTACTGGTGGATGTACTACTGAGTTACCATTCACATCTAGATATATACTTAATATAAAGAATACTGATAACAAATGTCTATTGTGGTGTTTAATTGCTTATCTACATCCTGCTAAAGATCATTCCTATAGAGTTAGTAATTATAATAAACCAGAATATATTGATGAGATAAAATTACCAAATGGGGTTACACCTCCATATGATTATTATCATTTAAAGAAAATACAAGAATTAAATAAAGATAAATTATTATTTAATGTATTTAATCTAATTAAAAATAAAACTATTAATCCTGTATTAATCAATCATAATGATTCTAAAGGATGTAAATATTATTTTGGGATAATCATTACTTCCTATGTAAAGATGTATCATTCCTATTAAGAAAATCAACTAAACATAAATGTTATCCATGTCTGAAGTGTTGTGTATCATTTGGAACAGAAGATACATTAAATAAGCATTTAGAGATGTGTAATAATACTGGAAGAAGAACATTCCATAAAGATGAATATCTGAAGTTTGATAAGTTCCATTATAAGAATAGAGTACCATTTGCTATGTATTATGATTTTGAATGTATAATAAAAAATGGGAAACACTTACCTATTGCTTGTGGATTATATTTAAGAAGTGACTATCCTGATATATTAGAAGATAAGTATGAAAGTTATTGTGGAGAAAAACTAGTTGAATGGTTTGTAGAAAGAGTAGATTATTACAATAAATTATTTAAAGATATATTTAGTATAAATAATCCAATGAAAGAAGAGACTATTACTCCGTTATATAGTATATGTTATTATTGTAATGAGGAAATGGGTGAAAACGTTGTTAGAGATCATGATCATCTAAATGGTAAATTTAGAGGATATGCTCACAATAAATGTAACCTCCAAGCTAAGAATAATATTGTACCAATGTATGCATTTAATTCTTCTAATTATGATAATCACCTATTTATAACTAAACTAGCAAAGAAGACCAGAGTTAAAGTATTAACTAAAACTGATCAGAATTATATTAGTATTGATATGGGTTATGTTAAAGCATTAGATATGTTTAGGTTCTTCCATCCACTTAGATTAGATGCCATAAGTAAGACATTGAGTAATGAAGAATGTATAACATTAAATAAATGTGGCTTAGAAAGACGTAAAGGTATATTCCCATATGAATGGTTTGATAGTATAGATAAACTACATGAAACAGCAATACCACCTAAGGAAGCATTCTATTCTAAGTTGAAACAAAGTGATATTACAGATAAAGAATATAAGCAAGCAATTGATTGTTGGAAAGATACTAAATGTGAGATAATAAAGTATTATATGATGTTATATCTTAAAACAGATGTATTGTTATCAGTTGAAGTATTCGAGAAATTTAGAGCTTTGTGTTTAGAATATTATGAAATAGATCCATGTTACACTTATTCTACTCCTGGGTTAATCTGGTTGTGTGGGTTGAAATATACTATTGTTTGGCTTATGTATTATAAAGAAAATACAGTTAATATTTATGATACAATACAACACGGTATAAGAGGTGGGTTAGCTTCAGTATTAGGTAATTGTCATGTAAAATGTAAAAATAAAGAAATAGATCCTGAGTATACAGGGACAGAGAATTATTTAAAGTATTTAGACTTCAACTCATTGTATGCTTCTGCTATGGTACAACTTTTACCTACTGGTGAGATCAGAGTATGTGAAGATCTGGCATACACTAAATCTAGCTCTAATACTGGATACATCTATACAATTGATATAAAGTATAATGATGAGTTGAGACAGAAAACAAAGAAATATCCATTCTTTCCTGAAAAGACAAAAGCAAACATTGATCAGTTTACAGATTATCAAAATGAAAATAAAAAGAAAGGATATAAACCTAATGAGAAGTTAATGCTAAAGTTAACAGATAAAGAAAACTATGTAATAGATGGAGAGATGTTAGATTGGTATTTAGATCATGGTTTAAAATTGGAAGATATTACAATTAAACAAAAATTAGAATATAATAAGAGTGAATGGTTAAAACCTTATATAGAGTTCAATATTCAGAAAAGAAAAGAAGCTAAAGCTAAGGGTGATAAATTTGGAGATGTATTCTTTAAACTAATGAATAATGCCTTTTATGGAAAAACAATAGAAAATGTATATAATAGACAAGATGTAGAGTTAGTTAATGATGTAGATAGATATATTAAATTAGTAGAAAATATTAGTTTTAAATATGCTGTAGAGTTTGATGATGATCTAGTAGCTGTACATAAACCAAGGGGTAATGTTAAATTAGATAAGTTTAATTATATTGGATTTGTTATATTAGAAAAAGCTAAACTATTCATGTATAAAGCCATATATGATTACTTTGAGAAAGAGTTAGATTGTAGTTATCATTACACAGATACTGATAGTATATTTATAAACATAAATGTTCCATTGGATAGTACTATAGAAAAAGAAATGAATAAGATAAAAGGTATATTGCATAATAATGAATTAGGTAAGATGAAAGATGAAATACCTAATGATACTATTATGGAAGCTTGTTTCCTTAAAGCTAAAGCATATTGTTACAATACTGTTAAACGAGAAGAAGAGAAAAAGTTAAAAGGAATAACTAAGGCTACTATTAGAAACCAAATTAATTTAGAAGATTATACTAATGCTATATATGAAGGTAAAAGTAAATATGTAACTAATTATACTATTGATAGCAAAAGGCATAATTTAGAAACAAAAGAACAATATAAAATAGCTATAGATCCATTTGATGATAAAGGTATTAAAGATAGTAATGGTGAGTTTAGGTTCTATCAGTGAATTTTCGAAAGAACTTCGTTGAATTATAATATTGGCATGAGAACAAATAATAAATTATTATATTATTATAATATTTGTATGACAACATATATTAAATTATTTTTTATATTATTTTTTTCTAAATCAAGTAAAAAATTACAAGAAAAAAATTTTTGTGTAAATATCAGTCAAAATAAGGTAAATATGAAAAATGGAAAATTTGAGTAATATGTGTATATGTCTCCATGGCTCGGGGGCCCGGAGGCCACCATATACACATTACTATTAGAGCATAGTCTAATCATAACTGCTTTGGTCGAACTAAAAAGGTGCCATATGAAGGAGCCAAGTTCCAGGAAGTATAATTGGGCGAGTTAAAACGCTTCCAAACGAAGGAGGAATTATTTGTGAATTGGGACGACATTATGATTGTGTGGACTTGAGTGTCACGTGGTTTAATTGGCATTTTTGTAATTGTTTACCTATTGCTAAAGAATTAATTTAGATTCCTTTTTCAAGAGTCCTCTTATCAATAAGTGCTAACTAGTATTCCTCATCCGTAATTAGTTTCTCATAGGTTTTTTAATGCATTCATGTCTAATTAAAGCGTTGTTAAGGGCTAGTTGTGGAAAAAGCGACAAATTCTAGTAAAATTACTCGAGAAAAGTCTACTTTTGTGGCGCAATTGAGGTCTTGAACGAATCAATCATTTTGAACTAGCCAAAGTCTGATCATGGGTCTTCGTGGTCTGGAAGGGTCTGATTATGAGAAATTTGGAACGAGGACATCAACCTGGGTATTGCTAAAAATTTGACATGCCAGCGTTTTGATTATACAGAACTATAATTCAATCTCTCTTGAGTTTACATTTTCAGTTCTTTTTATTTTCAGAAAATTATTACAGTTATTTAGAATTCAGTTCCTGGGGGGGGGGGTGCAATAAATAACACTAACCTTGTTGGTACTGTAGCACAATCTTGCCGTTATGCAATAAAATAATCTAAAATTGATTGTTTATTCTATACTGTATGTACAAGTTTGGTTTGAGACCTCACGTGTTAAAAAGCATTCAAAATTAGACCATTGAGAGCACAAGTTGGTATTTGAGAGAAAATAAAGTCAAAATTGTGTTTGTATGGTAATAACACACAGGTAAAAGTTATAACAAAATAGATATGAACAAAATCAAGTCAAATAAATGCTTAGCAACTACTATGTATTGTTGAAGCTGCGCGCTTTCAAATACGAGTACGCCGCTCATTCACAATTCAATCAAGTTTTTTTGTTCTAATTAGTGTACTTTGCGCTGCATGTAAAATAAATTATTCGGTAGAAAATTTTTTTCTTTCTACAAAAAGGTTGTTGTCAATTGAAATACGAATGACACAACAAAACACACGCGCGAATGCACACAGACTCACACATGAATATACTCATGGACACATGAAGACATAAACACTCACATGAGACCACATACAGGCGCGTAGTTACTCACGCATTAAATGCACACGCGCCCTCACTTAATACATGGAAGGCTTTAACGGACACCTTTGCAGACGCACCCACAGACACAGACACAGACACGTGCAATCGCACTTAATTCTGGCTTTTTAATGTAGGCGAGTCAGCTGATCTCAGCAAAATAGTTTCTGGCTCACATCAGGTATAATTTTTCCACTTGAAATTAATTTTTCTAAATGTTGAGAGTTTTTGGGACCTTTCATAGACAGCAGTCGACGTTGACCACTGTGAAGAATTGATACGTTAACAGTGGACAACAGTGAAACAAAGATATGGATTTGGTTAGCCGCATTCAAGAACAACGTAACCGTTGTTAAGCATTTATTTTTCACCCACTTTTTCAACTGTAATATTTTCGATCAGTTTCTTAGCTCAATCTTAATTTATTTCACATCCAATTCAGAGAAGTAGTTGTTTCTGTGAACCAAGTTAACCACTAGATGACTACGTAGTCTTCAATTAGTATTTTGAGAATTTTATCTTGCCTGGGTCAAGATGTCAGCGCCGTTTCAGCGCATTTCGTTGTAAGAATTGCGCCGAAGACACCAAAAGGCTCTAAAACTTTACGAGTGTGCTGAAACCTTGAAACTTCTGTGCATCTTCAATGCAACTCTTACATAATTTTAACGCATTTTTGTAATGTGTCAATGGTAGATGCAGCAGTAAAAGAAGAGAGGATTTTAAAAAACACGTATTAATTTTTTATATCAATAAAAAATACACTATAATCAAAGTTTCAACGATATCTTTTCCATAACGTTAAAACAAAGAAAGAACAGCTTAAAGTTATGCGCTCAATCTCCGCTGAATAAAAAAAAGTATTGCATACAAAACTGGTCAAAATAAGGAGTTCAGCAAATGTTGTATCTAAGCTAACTGCTATATCTTTGTTTGCAGGTCCACTCAAGTGAAATAATTCTAGAATATTCTTGTTGCGGCTATTTTTTTAAAACAGATTTGCAAAATTTTCACTGAAAAAAGATTCATGCTTTTTAGTTTAAGCTAGTGAGCGGTTGTTACGTTGAAGTATAGGAGTAACGTATTAAGACAAAGAAAAGACCGGTGAAAACGCTTCGTGGATTAAAAATACGTTGAATTATTAGGAATAGATAGGAACTATCATTTTTTCCTTCATATTCTTTAAAAATTTTTTTGACCCTGGATCATTTACTGTCAAAACTTAGCTTAGGTTTTATTTTTTCTAATGTTATAATATACATTCATAATTTTCAAATATTTATTAATGCTATAGGTGACAAAAGTTGACTTAATTTTTTGGTTTTAATTTCATAAATAAACAAGGAGGCTCGGTAATGTGCGTTCGCTCATTAAGTTCCGACCCCGCTCATCTACATTTTTCAATTAATTGTCTACCAAATGAGGAAGAGATAAAAAAAACTAACATATCAACATATCGTTCAACAAACCACTAAAAGAATAAAACAATCTACTCTAGAGGGCCTATGAAACCATTGTCCATTTTTTGAAAAACACTAATAACCAAATCAAAATGGCATCAGAAAAAATATATACTCAGAAGATTAACCGGCATTTTTTTGGAACAAAATATGGGACTATTCCTCAAAGCGACTTGGCAACAAGTTGACTAGAAATGAGCAAAAGGCGCAAAGTTTAAAATAAAACTGCTTTTTTTTTCAAAAAAAAAGAATTAAATTCGAACGGAATAGAAACATTACGCATCAAATGAAATCATTGCGAGAGCTTTTTATACCTCAACAGAGAGCAACTGAGGCCTTTCATTATACATGATATGTCATACAACTAAAAGAAGAACGACAAATACATCCAAAAACTAAAAATTTGCACGAAAAATTATGCACGAAAACGATGTCCTCCCAATCAATTAAATATTAAGCTGATCACTAAAAACAATAAAAATCTTTGTTTGCCTTGTTTCAAGGTAACAACATTTTTAAATCAAATGACGCACATTATTGAGATACTGTGAAAAGAAAACAAAAACCTACAACAAAGGGGCAAATGTGAAAAATTCACGAAAATTGGTTTTATGAAAACTGATTGTTCCAAGAAGAAAGACCATTTGAATAAAATAAAACCGTTATGAAGAGCAAATTGTATTTCTATAGGTAAATGATGTGAATTCTATATAGAGATGCTTAGCAAAAATTTAACAAAAATAAAATTGGCAGATCTCAAAAATCTTTCTTTTTTCATTAAAAACAAACATTTTCAAAATTCATAGACAACAAAATCTTTCGACTAAAAGAGTAGACAATTTGTCTCGCAACTACTGGGAAAAATATTTGCGACTGTTAATAATCATACTAAATCATTAGACTGAAAAAAACATTATATACAAGCTGAACTAAAACGTTTCACAAACAACTTTACGAAATCACAGTTTTGAAGCCATTAAATTTATTAGATATGAACCGCGAGAACATAGCATCTTCATTTGCGTCTCTTATGACCATCATAACGTCTTTTTGTAAAACGGCTATCACAAAATGACAACAAAAAGAATAACCCACAAAAATTGAAAAGTATCAAAACTTCACAAAATTCTTCAGAAACAAATTCTCTAAGCCCTGAAGACATCATTTAAAACGCTCAAACAACAGAAGACTTATGGTTTGATTCAACAAAACACTATAACAAACTCTAAATAATGAGGCCAATTTACGAAAAAGATAAAACATTGTAAAATACGAAAAAAACGCAAACCAGAACATAAAGGGATCAGTTGAAGAATAATATTACTCTTTTTTTAAGAAATTTAATTTGCAGGTCCACTCAAGTGTAATAATTCTAGAATATTCTTGTTGCGGCTATTTTTTTAAAACATATTTGCAAAATTTTCATTGAAAAAAGATTCTTGTTTTTTTAGTTTAAGCTAGTGAGCGGTTGTTACGTTGAAGTATAGGAGTAACGTATTAAGACAAAGAAAAGACCGGTGAAACCGCTTCGTGGATTAAAAATACGTTGAATTATTAGGAATAGATAGGAACTATCATTTTTTCCTTCATATTCTTTGAAAATTTTTTTGACCATGGATCATTTACTGTCAAAACTTAGCTTAGGTTTTATTTTTTCTAATGTTATAATATACATTCATAACTATCAAATATTTATTAATGCTATAGGTGACAAAGTTGGTTTAATTTTTTGGTTTTAATTTCATAAATAAACAAGGAGGCTCGGTAATGTGCGTTCGCTCATTAAGTTCCGACCACGCTCATCTACATTTTTCAATTAATTGTCTACCAAATGAGGAAGAGATAAAAAAAACTAACATATCAACATATCGTTCAACAAACCACTAAAAGAATAAAACAATCTACTCTAGAGGGCCTATGAAACCTGTGGCTACCATAATATGACTACCAGAAAAGACGGCAATGAAAATCGAATAGTTAAAAATATTAATTACGACCAAAACTCCTTGTCCATTTTTGGAAAAACACTAATAACCAAATCAAAATGGCATCAGAAAACATATATACTCAAAAGATTAACCGGCACTTTTTTGGAACAAAATATGTGACTTTTCCTCAAAGCGACTTGGCAACAAGTTGACTAGAAATGTGCAAAAGGAGCAAAGTTTAAAATAACAATGCTTTTTTTTCAAAAAAAAAAAAGAATTAAATTCGAACGGAATAGAAACATTACGCATCAAATGAAATCATTGCAAGAGTTTTTTATACCTCAACAGAGAGCAACTGAGGCTTTTCATTATACAGGATATGTCATACAACTACAAGAAGAACGACAAATACATCCAAAAACTAAAAATTTGCACGAAACATTATGCACGAAAACGATGTCCTCCCAATCAGTTAAATATTAAGCTGATCACAAAAAACAATAAAAATCTTTGTTTGCCTTGTTTGAAGGTAACAACATTTGTAAATCAAATGACGCACATTATTGAGATACTGTGAAAAGAAAACAAAAACCTACAACAAAGGGGCAAATGTGAAAAATTCACGAAAATTGGTTTTAAGAAAACTGGTTGTTCCAAGAAGAAAGACCATTTGAAGAAAATAAAACCGTTATGAAGAGCAAATTGTATTTCAATAGATAAATGATGTGAATTCTATATAGAGATGCTTAGCAACAATTTAACAAAAATGAAATTGGCAGATCTCAAAAATCTTTCTTTTTTCATTAAAACAAACATTTTCAAAATTCATAGCCGACAAAAGCTTTCGACTATAAGAGTAGACAATTTTTCTTGCAACTACTGGGAAAAATATTTGCGACTGTTATTAATGATACTAAATCATTAGACTGAAAATAACATTATATACAAGCTGAACTAAAAAGTTTCACAAACAACTTTACAAAATCACAGTTTTGAAGCCATTAAGTTTATTAGATATGAACTGCGAGAACATAGCATCTTCATTTGCGTCTCTTTTGACCATCAAAACGTCTTTTTTTAAAACGGCTATCACAAAATGACAACAAAAAGAATCACCCACAAAAATTGAAAAGTATCAAAACTTCACAAAATTCTTCAGAAACAAATTCTCTAAGCCCTGAAGACATCATTTTAAACGCTCAAACAACAGAAAATTTATTGTTTGATTCAACAAAACACCATAGCAAACTCTAAATAATGAGGCCAATTTACGAAAATGATACAACATTGTAAAATACGAAAAAAACGCAAACCAGAACATAAAGGGATCAGTTGAAGAATAATATTACTCTTTTATTTTAAGAAATTTAATTTGCAGGTCCACTCAAGTGTATTAATTCTAGAATATTCTTGTTGCGGCTTTTTTTTTAAAACATATTTGCAAAATTTTCATTGAAAAAAAGATTCTTGTTTTTTTAGTTTAAGCTAGTGAGCGGTTGTTACGTTGAAGTATAGGAGTAACGTATTAAGACAAAGAAAAGACCTGTGAAACCGCTTCGTGGATTAAAAATACGTTGAATTATTAGGAATAGATAGGAACTATCATTTTTTCCTTCATATTCTTTAAAAAAATTTTTGACCATGGATCATTTACTGTCAAAACTTAGCTTAGGTTTTATTTTTTCTAATGTTATAATATACATTCATAATTATCAAATATTTATTAATGCTATAGGTGACAAAAGTTGGTTTAATTTTTTGGTTTTAATTTCATAAATAAACAAGGAGGCTCGGTAATGTGCGTTCGCTCATTAAGTTCCGACCACGCTCATCTACATTTTTCAATTAATTGTCTACCAAATGAGGAAGAGATAAAAAAAACTAACATATCAGCATATCGTTCAACAAACCACTAAAAGAATAAAACAATCTACTCTAGAGGGCCTATGAAACCTGTGGCTACCATTATATGACTACCAGAAAAGACGACAATGAAAATCGAATAGTTACAAATATTAATTACGACCAAAACTCCTTGTCCATTTTTTGAAAAACACTAATAACCAAATCAAAATGGCATCAGAAAACATATATACTCAAAAGATTAACCGGCACTTTTTTGGAACAAAATATGTGACTTTTCCTCAAAGCGACTTGGCAACAAGTTGACTAGAAATGTGCAAAAGGCGCAAAGTTTAAAATACCACTGCTTTTTTTTCAAAAAAAAAAAGAATTAAATTCGAACGGAATAGAAACATTACGCATCAAATGAAATCATTGCGAGAGTTTTTTATACCTCAACAGAGAGCAACTGAGGCTTTTCATTATACAGGATATGTCATACAACTACAAGAAGAACGACAAATACATCCAAAAACTAAAAATTTGCACGAAACATTATGCACGAAAACGATGTCCTCCCAATCAATTAAATATTAAGCTGATCACAAAAAAACAATAAAAATCTTTGTTTGCCTTGTTTGAAGGTAACAACATTTGTAAATCAAATGACGCACATTATTGAGATACTGTGAAAAGAAAACAAAAACCTACAACAAAGGGGCAAATGTGAAAAATTCACGAAAATTGGTTTTAAGAAAACTGGTTGTTCCAAGAAGAAAGACCATTTGAAGAAAATAAAACCGTTATGAAGAGCAAATTGTATTTCAATAGATAAATGATGTGAATTCTATATAGAGATGCTTAGCAACAATTTAACAAAAATGAAATTGGCAGATCTCAAAAATCTTTCTTTTTTCATTAAAAACAAACATTTTCAAAATTCATAGACAACAAAAGCTTTCGACTAAAAGAGTAGACAATTTGTCTCGCAACTACTGGGAAAAATATTTGCGACTGTTATTAATGATACTAAATCATTAGACTGAAAATAACATTATATACAAGCTGAACTAAAATGTTTCACAAACAACTTTACAAAATCACAGTTTTGAAGCCATTAAGTTTATTAGATATGAACTGCGAGAACATAGCATCTTCATTTGCGTCTCTTTTGACCATCAAAACGTCTTTTTTTAAAACGGCTATCACAAAATGACAACAAAAAGAATCACCCACAAAAATTGAAAAGTATCAAAACTTCACAAAATTCTTCAGAAACAAATTCTCTAAGCCCTGAAGACATCATTTTAAACGCTCAAACAACAGAAAATTTATTGTTTGATTCAACAAAACACTATAACAAACTCTAAATAATGAGGCTAATTTACGAAAATGATACAACATTGTAAAATACGAAAAAAAACGCAAACCAGAACAAAAAGGAATAAGTTAAAGAATACTTTTACTTTTTTTAAAAATATAATTCGAAAGTCAAAACGACCATTTGCTATTTACCGATATCATTTTTAAAAATCATTTTTTAATCAATAGTTGGCCACTGAGACCTTTAATTACACAATATTTGGCATATGACAATAAAAATTAACATCAAATAAAGGGCAAAAAAAAATCTACCAATTTCTGAAAGAGAACGGTGTCGCAGCCCTTGATACCATATGTTATGAAAACAAAAAATATGTTCAGTTTCAAATGTTGCAGAGATTTTTTCAGTTAGATTGTTAAATAATGTTACAATTTACAAAAGAAACAAAAACAACAGCAAAAATGGGAAGTCAGAGAATCAGAAAATTTTGTATGAAAACTCGTAGTATCAAAAGCAAGAAAACTTTCTGTTAAAACAATCGGCCACAAAAAATATAGGTCACAAAAAACATTGTATTCTATATGGGAAAAAGTTGACCTGTAAATGCTGAGAATAAGCAAAATGTTGATAAAACAAAAATAATGTTAAAAATTGACAAGTTCAAAAAATCACAGATAATTCCTTAAAACAAATACATTCAATAACATAAGAGACAATAAGTAACAACCGATTGAATAGAAAAGGTTCACTTGCACTTTTTGAGGAAGAAATTTAGATCTTTGAGAGTTTAAGTTTAAAAATCATACTGCCAAAAAAATAACAATTGAAGGCAAAAGACAAGAATTCTGTTAAATTTTACTGAAACTCTTTCCCAAAGCCATAAAAACCCTTTGGTTGTCTGAAAACAAACTGTATCTACATTCGGCCTCAATTTTACGTAAATTGGAGCGGAGCCGTGATTAAAAAATTTTGTCAGTAATTAAGATTAAGAAAACAAAAGCAAAATATTTTGAAAAGGCAGCATCAAAATAAAAACCAAGAAGCCTCTGATTCTAAGAATCCATGATATTGTCGAATCTCTCCCTGATTTTGCCGCAAGCCCAGTAAACCAACCGAGAGTTCCAAGCGTTTGTGAATTAGTCTTTTTGTTGGGTGGAATTCTTCAAATATTAAAAAAAGGAACGACCATACGGCGAAGAAGACTTCCATACGGCGCCTAATTAAAACTAGCAATCTTGCTGAGAAGAGGGAATCTGTTTTAAGGTTTCTAGGTAACTCAGTCTGGCAAACTTTAACAAAGAAGGCCATAAAAGCATATTTTATGTCATTTTTGATGAAGTTTGAATTTTGAAAACTTTATGAAAAATTTTGGTCAAAAAATTTCAGTCAAACAATTCAGCAACGCTCTTCTCTCTCTAACGGTAACAACAACACTCTGCCGTTAAAAATTCAATTTTTTTGAAATATAATAGCAAAATTGTGCCAAATTTTAGCAAAAATTACTTCAATTGTGAACAAAAACAGTCGAATGTTCACAAAACATTAAACCTCGATAACTCCCTGTGAAAAACGAAAATTGAAAAATCTTTTTAACTCAGTATTCTACGCTGGACGGGCTTTTCAATGATACCACTCACAATTCTCTTCGATGAATATATCGATCGGCCAAAATTGGCTGAACAAAAAAAACCCCAGTTGGGTATATAGTTCCTACCTCCCCACTAAAGTGGGGATCGGAACAAAAACTTTACTTTTTAAACTGTAATATTCAGTATCCAAATTTTGCTTAGGGTTTATTCTATTGAATGATATTAAATTCAACCATGAAAACTTGGCCTTAAAGATTTATTAATGTAATAAATGGTGAAATTTGATTCAATATTGTGGCTTTTCCTTTATTAAAACAAATTAATTTTTTTCTATCAAAGAAAATGCTTCGCGGATGGGTTATGCAGTATCTAATTTATCCTAGGGTTTATTTTTTCTCATATAACAAAATTTATCAAAGATTTTTAATGTTAAAAATTAGTTAATTTTATGGTTTTTCTTGAATATTATCTCAAATACTAATTTTTTGGAAATTATTTATGTGGTATCAGAGATTAGCGTCGATTCTATTCTTCCGAACCATAAGAATTCATTCTTATATCAATAATTATCAAAGATTTATCAAAGTATGATCTATTTAAATATAAAGTATTGCTAAATTAAAAACACTGATAGAATTGAACAATCTAGAAAAAGAAAAGAATTAGATTAAGATTTAAATCAAAACAAAAAAACATCATGGTAACATAGAAGAAAGATTTGATTCAACAACTAAAAGGTTAAATTCACAAACTGGTGTGCTAATAGAAAACAATAGAAAATTAAATGATGCTTTACAATCAAATACTGACGCACATATGAATATTTTCTATTAAACCTTCGCAGATGAAAGCTATTGATTGTAATCGTATTATAATGCCCGTTGAAATGATTGGAGTTTCAATAAAAGGAAATGCGCCAGAAGATTCTCAATGGAAGAAATTACCAACAGGAAATATTGCTAGGGTCAAAGTTCAAATTATTGGTGTTGATGCTCAGCTAGAGAATAGAGAATTTTTTAAAATTAATAAAATTCGAAGAACACAACCAAAAACGTTTACAAAAAAAGATGTTAATGGGCAAATGAATGAAGGTAAATATTATGAAGAGTAACTATTAAAAACTGATTTTGTCTGTGAGTCTAATAATAGAGTTTTTGAATTTTTTTAATAGACTTTTTAATATGAATAATGACAACAAAAAAAATCAGGCCAAGTAATTTAGTTACAACAACAAAAACCCCAAAATTTCGAATATGAAGTCAAGCACCCTAACTATTCTTTGAAGATAATAATAACATCGATATTAAGGTAACTTTGTAAATGAAAACAGACATCTAACAAAAAAATCAACATGTTCAGCAAGAACATCAGGGAATTAAGAAAAGGAGATTTTGATTGAATAAATACTACTACATTTTTACAAACAAATGAAACAGTAGTGAACAATGAGCTAATTGATAAATTATTGAATCAACAAATAAAGTTACGAACACAATTATTTTTGTAACAAAGTTGCATCAGACGCCATAGCTAGTAAAAATCATTCAAAACAAAAATTCACTATGTTCAATCATGATATAAGTAAAATTCAATTAATTCAAGCATGTGTTGACAGACGGAAAGAGTAAAGCAAGGAGCACTTAGCATTAACAAAAACTGGTATTCAATATAGACTATCAATACTCTTAAAATTTTAACTAGTTCAAAATAAAGAACAACTAAGATTAGAGATGTTTTATGACCTCTATCAGGAAGATGCCGTAAGAGAAACTGAAGCTTTTTTATTACTGAAACGTACACAAGCAACATTACTAAGTGAAGCATTACTATGTCCAAATTCATCTAAATTAACAAAAAGAATGATTAACGTTGTTGCTCTGAAGCATATCAACAAAGCTGCAACTGCCAACGAGCTGTTTATAAATGGTAAAAAAGATAGCAAATATTAGCTTTTTTTGCAAAGATGCTAATATTAGGAAAAACTTTAGAGATTTTTACGAAACTGAAAAATCTAAATACAGTAAGAAATTGAGTAGATAAAATAGTTATGAGCTTACTGAGATAACAGAATTTGTTTTATCATCAATAGCAAACAAAGCAACAACAATATCAATTGAAAAATTAGATATAAAATTACCTGATTCAGTTCCAACAGCATTTACAACAGCAAATGTATGTGGATCAATACCAAAAACATTTAGTACTAAAATAAGAGAGAAAAGAAATAGATGTTTACAGAGATAACTTAAGAGAGATAACTTGAAGGTAGTTAAGAGATAACTTGAACAAACTTTATAATAAGTGTTGTCACTTCAATGAGTGACAACAGAAGAGATAATTATGTGTATAATGACTCAGTTAAGATATATGAAGATTACGAGATGAATAAAAAAAATAGAATTTTGTTTTTTAAAGTAAACCTGGTAGTTTTTAGTATTAATAATATTTTTTCGTAACAATGAAACTAGTATTAATGTTGATAGATGAACTAAGAAAAAATTTTATAATAGAAACTTACTGATAATAATATGTTAATGTTAAAAAAATGTTATAACTGCAATAAATATTTTTTTGTACTTTAGTAGGAGTTATTGATAATTATGTACCAGGGTTTCTTGTTGCTATTGATGTGCCAACATTACTAGCTCTTTCTGTGGCCTTTAATGTATTATTAGCAACTTCATTTCCAAAGTAAAACGCTGCCTAACCAACACTTTAAAAAAATCCAAGACTTCTACTTGACTAACAAAATCAAATACTGTCATTGATTGAGTTCTTTTACATTTTATACATGTATCTTTTAACATCTCAGTACTTTTGCTGGTAACAAAAGCATAAATAATAGTAGTATCTGAATAATGTCTCCACCAACAAAATATGAATTTGTTTTAAACTTCTGGAAATGCGACGTATTGTTATACAACTAACAAAACAATAAAGTTTCAACCTGCTGTCAAAATTATATCTAACTCTGAACTTAAAACCTAATGATAATCTTGAAAGAAGTCCATCTAATAAAAAAATTTTGAATATTTTTTAAGATTGAGGTTTTTTTGAATCAAAACCTAATCTGCGACGCAGTTCCACTTCTAAGTAAAACTGAACTTACAAATACAACCTTTAAAAACTTTTTCATCAATTGAATCTGTAGCCATCGTAAATTGTTCTTTTTTCGTTTTGTTTTTATTTTGATGTCACTACTATCAATACAATAGTTAACTCTAAGTCTTTTTTTTATTTTTAAAAACAGCCTCTTCATAATCTTCAATATCCATCTGATTCTTAATTGTTGCTTTAGTAACATTTTTATTTTTTAATTTAACTTTACTTTTTAAATTTTTCACTTGCGGAGTTTTCACTGCTGTGTCTCAATATGCTTTAGCTTTAAGGAGACATCTTTTTATTGAGAACATCATTAGGTTTCTGATCTTTCATTCTACCTAATTCACTATTGCTTAATATAACACTCACCTTGTTTATTCCAATGGTACTAAAAAATTTACATTTATCTTAAATTATATTCTATAGGAATGTGTATGGTGAGAGGTACAATCTAAATATTTTTCAAAATAATATACAAATTAGTATTATTTCGGTATACAAAAATCACCCAGCGGTTTTTAATTTTACAATTTCAATAAAAATATTTATCTCCAAATTTACGTAACCTCTTGTTTTAAGTACAGCCACTAACCCATCACTTAGTGGTACGCTATGTTTGAAAATCAAATTATCAATTTATCTTCTTTATCTATCAGGGATCACTAAAAAACTCAATATGTTTTCTAACAAACACTTTCTCTATTGTTTTAAAATAGAATGCATCGTTCGTTAGTTCAAAGAATACCTCGCCAAATTTGTCAACTCATGTTTCTGCTATTTTCCTTTCCAAATATTAAACTCAAGATGAGGTCTTAGCCATCCAATCTGATCCAGTTCCGATTATGTTCTAAACCTAGTATCTTCTAAATTTAATCTATGATTTACTTAACAGTCTTACATCTCACCAACAAAAGCAATTATATATATATATATATATATATATATATATATATATATATATATATTTATATATATATATATCCGAGTATCATTAACGAATTGTTTTCAAGTTGAGGTGTACCCATAAAAGTTGTGAGAAATTTCGTAAAATGTTGCATTTTGGCTTTAACTTTTTTGTTCAGAATAAATGTTTTTTGTTACTTCTTGTAACACTTAACTATATTTTATATCAATAGTATAAATACAACGTAAACCAAAAGTTGATGGTGAATATATTAACACACTACATTCTCTAAACTCACCAGTTGATAATGGTTGTACCATTGATGATGAAAAAAACGAAAGGAGGCCTTTCACACTTCTCAAAGATCACATTGTAGTGGTCCTAATCGATTTTTACTCACTAGAAATTTTATTTTGACTTGTCCCCGCATTATTGTTTACCGTTATTGTCTGTAGAGAAAGGATTTTGATGGATAAACACTCTGTTTCCGGAATAGGTGTGTTATGGTAGCTGCAACAATATTTCCTATAGTTTCTGGGATTTGGGCACTGCCGGATTATGTGTTTTCCCCTCAAACATGAGAAGCGCAGTTTTAATTCGGCCACTAACATGGCTTGCGGAGTGGGAGACTTTTCTATAAATACATGAAACTCCCAGATGCTATAGATTCTTTTACAAACAGTTCAGCGAGTAGAGGGTGATGTTGTTGCAGTTGCGGTTTGTATGTGCTTTTTTGCTGCGAATTTGCATCGAACTTATTTGTGGCAAAGAGGGTCTTGGTTACTGAGCTAGTATTGTTCTCAGTTTTTCATTAATGTTTGTTTCATCAAGTTGTCTGCCTCGGCATTCTGGATCAACCAATTGTTCGAGTCAAGATGAGTTGGCTTTACCCAATGCATCTGGACCGTAAGAAGTGAATGTGACACTTCTACTTTGGGTGGCACATTTGGCGCTGCCGTGTTTAGTAGCGAGGTGCTCCTCAAGTCAGCGTCGCATGAAATTGATCTTAAGACCCCAAAAATACTTGAGATGGTTGCAAAATAGTTCATATTCATAATCTTATCATTATTGTGCATTTTTAGTGTTGGAAAAAAACTGAGTTTGCCTAAATGTCGACTGACAATTGCCTGTGGCTGGACAGATAAACATTCAATGCATCTTTATACAGTATTCCGCTGTATGCTAACGCAGCAGTAGCGTTCTTTGCTTTTTCAGTTACATGGTTTTTTAAGTTAGTCAGCTTGACATCAGCCGTCAGTGATTTTGAGCCTATGGCATTGTTGCCCAAGTCATTCAAGCCACTGCATGGGGTCACCATTGTACTGTGACAGCTTCCACTCGAGCACTGGATTGTTCTTCTGACTGATTGCGTCGGTCAAATGTTTTATCAAATCCACGGAGATCATAGAAAGAGTCGAAAATATGGGATGCCGTGGGCCGTTCTAACATAACGGGATCGGAACGGTGGCTCCATACGTTGGAGGGACGACTGATCTGGGGTGGTACCGGTGGAAGAACCAAAGGGATTGGGCAGCATGAAGTCTGATGTTATGTGAGTTTGGGATCTTGCTGCTGATTGCAACTGAGTGGAGGAGCGGAGCAATGTAGGGACAATAGTGTTGTATAACGGGTCCAGTGGTACTTTACTTAAGTTTACTGACGTACCAACAACTGGGATGGAATTAGTTGAAATTGATGCCGGAAAGCGCCAGACGCATGGACCCGGTGGAGGTGGATTCACATGGGTTTAGGGGACAGAAATTACGATCATGCACCTATGCTGTGGGGCCGGTGGACAATTTATGTAAGGTGCAAAAGTATTTATGGGAGAAAAAATGTTCTCAGGGGGTGGAGACGGAGGGCTTAAACTGATTGCCATTGTTTTTGACGGGTTTATTGACATTTAGTGATAGTGCTGGTGGCGGTTTTTGTGTGGGAGCAAAACACAATTCGGCTGGAATTAACAGGGATTTGCAGGGCCATGGAGTTAAGGAACAATAATAGAATGGCGGGCGCACTTGTGCAAGCTTGTGGTTGACTGAGTGCTGCAAATGTTTAAATCGTGGTGAACGAGGAGGGCTGACCGGGTTCAACAGTTCCGGCGTGCTGGATCTTCGGTCTAGTTGTTCGTCCAAAGGCAGACTATTGACATGCATGGTAGTCTGAGACAGCTGTCCGGTTGTGTTCGAAACGTTCAACTGTGTTGGCATGCCAAAGTATATTGGTGGTGATGGAAGAGTATATTGAGGCTCCTAATGTTCCTGAATTAAGTTAGTTTCAAGAGGTGGATTATCAATTACGAAATTCCTATTACCAGTCGCCTCGGGCTCACAGACATTGAGGTTGATGTTAGCCTCAATTTGAGTTGTCTATTGAGATTTGTAGGATGATAGTTAAAAAGTTGAGCTGAAGAAGCACGAATAGCACTGGCTTGGTTTGATTGAGCAAAAAAAAACAGAAAAGTGCAAACTCTGTTGCTTTGCGGCATCGGCAAAGTTCCTGGGCAGTGACAAACTGACCCAATCTGGAAAGAAAAATCTTGCTCTTTACCGTGTTTCTTTCAGTAAACAGCTCTCTCATATTACTTGTGTCGGACCATCTTGTGATAAGTTTTTCATCAACAAATTTTGCTCAATGGCAGCACCAGCCAACTGCTTGCAATGTTCCTCCTCAAGCTGCTGAAGTTCCATTTTCGTTCTACTTCTACATTCTTTTATCAATCTCAGGACGTTGTTTAGCAATGTTAGCACTGCCGGGTGTTGTTTTGCAAGTTGCTCCCTTTTTAGCTTCGAAATGTTCAATTCACGCTGACACTGGTTTGATTTTTTAGGGGAAGTCAAATGTGAACCTGATTTTGAATGGCGACATGTAGGTTGCTCCCCTGTCTCCTTGTCTCGCATCTATTCATTGTACCTTCGAGCAGCAGCAACAATTTCATCATATTTCTTAGTTACAGTCTCTAACCATTTCTCCAGGTTTTCACAGGCGGCGTCAGGATCTTCAGTCTTATGCGCAAGACCAAGGAGCTCCATATTCTTTTCAGTTACACTAGTGAAAGCCTTTTACAATCAGACATTTGATCTTTCCTGTCCTGCTTATCAATAGAATTGTTGATGTCGCTAAAGATGTTACTAAGCTCAGCCTCCAATTTTGTTGTCGCAGTATTAGCTTTCTCAGACCTTTTTCTGATACTGTCATGATCTTATCAAATCAGGAACAAAAGGTTGAATTGATACCACTACCATGATACACTTGCTTACAAACACAACATTTATGGGTCAAACGATCCCTAGTATGAGCAAATTCTTGTCGACTGCAAAGTAGTAAGAAAAAGAAAGTCACGGATGCGCAAAGCGCAACGAAATGGGGAGCGGGATGTACAGGAGAGACTTCTAACAGGGGACACGATGCAGCGTGGAACGGGGCGGAAAGAATCGAAACGTCGGTCAAATTATGCACGATGGGTAGGGAAACAGAACAGTCTCAACAAAACGCCGAGCAGGGGCTCTCGATGTGGCGGGATGATGAGAAGGACGGGATTGAAACTGCGGGGAACAGCGGTCAAAGAAGAAGGATATGCACGGGGATTCGGGAGCACATCGCACGACGGAACAGGAAACGGTACGGATGGAATGGAAATATCGAGCGAGTGGCGCGCGACGAAATAGGAAAATGGGATAGAATGGGCGTGTAACGGAGAAAAAACAAGATAGGAGGCGGGAGAAAGTATGCTAACAGATCACAGCTCCAATCTTAACAAGACAAACTAGCCGTAACTACAAAAAAACTTATGTCACAACATAGCGAACACCCCAACGAAACAAAAAATAATATACTACTAATAATTATATAAGCTACAACGAAAGCTAGAAAACTAGTATGGTTAAAGTCACAAAACAAACCAGCCCTCACTCCAAAACAATAAATTGGCGGAAAAAATAAATTCGGCGGAAAAAAAATTCACAGCAAAAGCGGAAAAAGCGGCGGAAAAATAAGATCACAGCAAAAGCGGAAAAAAGAAACGACGGAATTCAAAACAGAAAACTAGATGACCCGCGGAAAACAAAACGTAGTGATTAACTCAAACACTTGGGGAGAGCGAAGCGTTTACTACAGGGCTACTGAAGAGAACCAACCAAAAACCAACCCGTAATTCGTGAATAAACTAAGTCACACCGCCAGGACTCCAACAACAACGCAAAACTAGGAAACATTCAAGTTTCCAAAAAGTGTTTCTTCCGCGCTTAAACTATAGTTAAGGTCTTCAATTCAAGCGCAGGCATCTGATGTTTTGCTCTATACTCTCTCAGTAAGCTATGATATTCTTTTTTACGTCTAGACACAATATCTTTTACTTTGCGCATAGTGAGTAGAGCGCTACATTTGAATTGAGCTGAAAGATCAGGAGTTTTTACAATACTTCTCAAGCTCTGTAATAAGCTCCGATATTTTTAATTTTTTTTATGGTTGCTGTGGTGACGCGATAAAGAACTATTGTATTGCCACCTCATGCCATATAACTGGCCTCTTTTTCTCAGAAAAGAATTTACTCAACTTGAATTGTGCTGTTTTTCTGATTTTCACATTGTTAGGGTTGAAACTTGAAGCCGGTATTGCGTTAACGTTATTTATATAGCAATTTTGTCTTTCTTGAGGCAATATTTTTATGGCGTGATGAAGGAAACTTGCTTCGTGGATGAACACCATTAATCTTTTTCAGTACATCATTGACTGAAACTCTCTCAAAATTCGAACGTTATCGCCAGATATTTGACGTCAAAAGTGTTCTTCAAACTATGATAGTCTGTTGTAGATAAAACCAAAATTTTGCTCTAAATCCAAGAATGAGCGCAATTTTGGATTAAATTGGAGTTGTATTCTGATTTTTTTTTTGCAAAACTTGTATATTTTGACCAACTTGATTTTTTTGAAAACTTTATAGTTACAGCCGCAATTAGCAGAAGGTTTTCTATAAATTCTTGGGAACATTTTCTAAAAATGGTCAATTTATTCAATTTTTTCATTTTGCTCAATTTAAGACGTTTCGAGGCTCAATTTACCATTTTCACTAACGTACAATAAAAATGAACAAATCCAAAATGGCTGATTTTTAACTCAAAGATTATGAAGTGGGTTTTCTTTGATCGAGAGAATTCCAACATAGCACACAAAAAATAAATGAAACCAAAGAGAATTTACGGGGGGTCTAACTTTATTTGCCGGATATGATAATTGACCTAGTAGATTCATTCAGAAATCAAAATAAGAGTTTGGATAATTCTTACAGTTTTGCATCCACTTGTTGCAACTGCTACACAGTTCCAGTTCTAGAAAAACCCTACTTGCTACAGTTTGCAAGTAGGGTTTTTCTGACTGTGAGACCATCAATCAGAGAGTAAAGCAATGGAGAGAGGAACCTCGGTGAGGTGATAAAAAGACGTCTGAAACCTAAGAGTCTGAGGGGAGCGCAGGTGCACTTCCTCTCATTCAAAGGTTCCGTCTAATCGTCTTGATGCTCTCACTAGCTACCCGCACGGAGCGAAGACCCCATCGCTTGCCTCAACTTCTCCTCCTGGGTACGATCTTGTTGACGTGGATAGACTACAACTGATGGTTCCGCAATCGGTGTGATGTCAGAATAGGATAGCTTGAGAAACTTGCGCGGTTTCGGAGATAAGTTTGTAGCTTATTTGCTGCCATGTGGTTATTGCGCCAAAATATGCATTTTGAACACCTAGTTAGTTTTTGATGTTGAGAAAATGCCTCGAATAAGCCAAATATCAACCTTACTAACGATCGATTTAAGACATTTATTACCACATTTACGCGAATGGAATAGTTGGCAATAGGTCCGCTGTAACAGGAAAATAGGTGAAAACACTATATCGAGCCGATGAAAACTTCAATTTTATATTCAAACAGGAAACAGGCAAATTAACTTGTTAACAGTCAATTACAGCAACTTCGTTCTGTAAAACGTTAAAGCAATCGTATTCCTTCCTGAGGTTCAATCACCCTCGCTCTGAACATTGACGGCAAATCTAATAACATTTTTTGGCAAGTCTTTCGCTAAGATCAATCAATGATACATCTTTGAAACATAAAAGATACTAAGCCTAAAAGGAGCACGATCGTGCTAGAATATTTGTAGCTTCGACGAAATTATGTTGTATGAACTTTTCCGAGTTTTTATGTAAATTAGAACGTATTTTAGGTGCTTTTAAACTTTTATCGTGTGGCTATATATTTTTGTTTGAATAGCGCATGGCTCATTTACTAGCTGTTCTCTCCATTAATCAATACCATCGCCGCTTAATTTCAAATAAAAATTGAAAAATTCAACAATCGCCGTACGATTGCCAATTAAAATAAAGGTACTGAACAATCGTTGTACAATTGCAATTCATTGACGAGTGGACGTCGGCTCACACAAAATCATTGTACAGGCCCCAAAAGAAACTTATGCACACATAGCCTTAATTAATCGTGTGACTTGTTCTTTGTGATATTGAGACGGTACTCAGACAGGATTTGCATCACATTATCCCCCCGTCATATTACTTCTGTGCCAATGAGAAGCTATCACTTTTTGCCGTACGCTTACTTTTTGGTCGGGATTTGAACGACGTGTTGCTATCATGCTAGGGTTATATCTCAACGTGCTTTAATGGGCCCTCTCCGACCAAAATACCGAAATGGCAAGCCAAGTAAGATTCTCGTACGATACGCAATCGTTTGGAGCCGGCAAGCAGATTGATCTACGATCTGCAATGGATGAACGAGCTCAAAATATCTCATAGAGTAACATCAAACATGATGGCCGAAACCACAACATTGGAATGCTGTGGGCGGCAGACGACAAGCAGCTCCAAATATATCTCTTTCCTCGTTTGGGCAAAATAGCTTGCTTGAAAAACGGTTGGCCAACGTTGAAGACTTGAGCAAGAAGTATAAAGAAACCATCAAACAAAATATGCCCAAAGGGTACGTTATCGAGGTTGGGGAAGTTGCTAACTCATAGTTTGGGTCTTAAGTGGTCCGTTACCATCGAGTTTGGGTTTCACTTCAAAATACTTCAATGTGAATACCGAACATGACAATGAGTTATCACTTCAAGTAAAGTCATGGTATGAAATGGAGTCATTTGCAGCAAGTAAGCAGATTGATCCCCAATCTCCAACAAATGCACGGCTCAGGACACCTTAGAGAGTATCACATTGCATGGTGGCCAAAAGAACAACGTCCGAATATTATGGCTGGCAGATAACAACAAGCTCACAAATAGTTACTTCTCCGCACTTGCGCAATTTAAGTCTCTGGAAAAACTATTGGCCAAAGGTCAAGGATAAAAACGTGAGGAAAAAAATTGTAGAACCATAAAAGGAAATCTGAATAAGGAATTCGTAATCGAGGTTCCAGATGCTCGCAAGGTAAAGAACCGGTCCAATAAAGAGTGCTATCTAACGCACCACCCAGTTGTAAACCCAAACAAACTGGGGAAGGTGTGCAGGATGCTCAATGGAGCAGCAACATTTTACGTTGCATATTTGAATACGTCCCTGCACAGTGGTCCTAAGCTGCTGCAAAACTTCCTATATATACTTCTCCCATTCTGGTATCATCCCTGCCGACATCGGGAAGGCTTTTAAAGCTTCGAGTTTTACCAAAGGATGCACCATCACTTCATTTTTTGTGGCGGGAAGAGCCAACAACTAACGTTGTAGCGTACCAATATACTCATCATATCTTTTTGGCTAAAATGTTGCCCACCATAGCCAAATTTGAACTACAACACAGTGCGAGGGAAATGACAACTGTTACACCGAAGCTGCCAAAGTCATCCTTGAAAAATGTACATAGACGAATACCTTGACTCAGTAGAGTCTCGCAAGAAAGCCATAATAAACAAGGGAATTGGAATCTCTTCCACTTGTTGGTTTCAATTTTAATAAGTTTGTAAGCAAAGCTCCAAATCTGGTTGATCGAACTGTTTTCCCTCAATCCGCTGAGCCCAAGGTTATTGTTCCATTTCAGAAAGATTCATGGCATGTAATTGGGTTAAAGTGGGGCCACACTAATGACACCTTAATTGTGAGTAGGGGCACCAGCTGCGCTATTAACAAGGCACTCACGCAGTCCTTGGCATAAATCTTGTCTCCAAGGTCTTTGACCCCATTTGTTTTGTCACTCCAATTGTTTTGTGCTAGAGTGTTCCTAGGAGAGTGTTGTTCTGCGGCTCGCAGATGACTGTATAAGCGGTCTAGTAACAACGATAAATACAAAACAACATGAGAATGAAAGGAGCCTTAAACGAAAAGTTTCAACTATTTTTTTAAGCTATAAGTAGAGATTTAATGAAGCTTGAAGGCAACAAAATCCCTCAAAGTTAATTTTCTGGACTCTTTGATGATGTAAAATTTCATATGTTCGGCTACAGTTCCCAGGATTTTTTCAGAGCCGTTGTCTTTTTGTGAGCAAGAATCACAACTCTTACGGGCAAGGAAAAAAGCTTTGGTTTATATTGGGAGAAATGAGTTTGGCGCCAATGAAAATAAGAAAAATGACACAATAATGGAGCTTCACGCAGCTTAAGTAGCCGCTCGCTTAAAAATTGAAAATTCACAAGAACTGCTTTGAATATTTAAACAAGTAGTCAAGAGAGCGATCGTTCGTCAATGGAGTAGTTCTAATGAGAAGCAAAAGTCCACCTTTGTTATCTACCTTGCATCTTCTTTTTTCGCCGATCAATACAATCAAACACCGCGTCAACCATGCAAACGATATTCAAGACACCATATCTTTCGATACACATGTCAAAGATTATGTCTCTTCGGTTCCGCTTTTGTTCCTGTTCGATGAGTTTGAGGTTATCAAAAATATTTTAGCATTGCGGTGTACGTTTTACAAAAGTTCTGCCAAAACAACTGAGTTACCGTAATTTTGATGGCACGATTAATAGGTTTGCAGCCCAAGGAGTTTGTACAAAGAAGAGCATCCTCTCCATTAATTGGTCTGAGGATAGTCCTTTGAAACCAGGAAGGTTTCTTCGTGATAAAACATCTGGTAAACGGAGTAACCGAATCGCTGAACGCTCGCCGTTCCTTAGTTCAATTGGACTATTTAGTTCCTGGGGCCGCGTCAAGCGGTTAGCGGACGTCTATCTCAACTTAAAGCATCTTATCATCTTAGATTAACATCACCTGTTTGTTAAATGGTTCCTTGAACCTACATGTAAAGCGTTACCATCACGGCATTGAATAACTAAGATAAAATGAAGTTCGATCGTCCCAGTGCCACCAAAACATGACAGTATCTGGTAGGTTGGCAAGCAGATTCAAACGCTCGGTTTATACTATTCTTGGCACGTGTTGCCTCACAGATGAATTGCTGCAAACTACGTTTTGTCGTCTAGAGCATGCTTTTAATTTGCGTCCGCTATTACCAGTATTCGTGCAATCCGAACGCCTTCACGTCTTACAATTTTTTATTAGGATAGTATTTTACCGGTATTCCGTCATTGTTTGTAGTAATGAATTGGATAGTCGGAAACGTTGTGCCCTTGCGCAGTCGCTCGCTTACGCTGTTTGGAATAAAGAATATGTTCCGACACTGAACCAACGTTCTAATTGGGAGACATTTAACGATCAACACCTTAGGACCTTAGAATGGGTTCGGGTAGTTGAAGAAACGAACCCTAGGTTTACTACCCTACCGCTCGGATTGGAGGAATTCGTTACGACTCCAATAACACAGAACGCTCCCCCGTCCTACGTACGTCGAACAGTTCACTCGTTGTACCAGTTCTTCCCACGTCTTCTTCAGGGGAAAGATGTTAGCTACAACTAAATGAAGTAATACATACGCATAAAAATTGTCTCAAGTGGGAATGAAATACCTTCTAATATAAGTAGAAAGCTCAGAAAAAAATGTTTAACGTAACTAACTTTAAGTAAATACAACCACAATATGTACCAATTAAGGTGGTCTTTGATTGAATTTTTTTGGGTTATCTAGACTATTGTTGAGCGAATATGAACTAATTTTGAAATCAATAAGATCAGACAAGAAACCGGTAAAAAATCATCGAAAAACCTTGCTGCCTGAGTTTCATTTGCTGAATTGTACGGACGATACTCTGTACGTTACTGATGGTGTTGCTTTTCATACGTTACTACAGTGAAACTTATACGTGTTGAAATTAAAACCGATTCGGACTACAGATCTTTACCGAGTGTACAAGAAATTTTAAATTTTTGGCAGAAGAAATTAGAGGTGTTTTCATTGCATTGTAAGAACTTGCATGAAATTTGCGAGATCGTTAAAGCTAACTTATCTTCCTCGAAGAAGGTCCCTCCAACTTTTCATCTAAATACATTCAATCCGACAGTGGGCCTCAACTGTTCAACCGCTAGAGCTCCATTTTACGTAGGTGCTGAAAAACCCGGAGTTTGTTACAGAGAATAGAGAAAACAACGTTTTCGAACTGGAGATCAAATGCAAATTTATATATAAGGGCACAGATTATGCGGTGCTTTAAAGCAAACAGCGGAAAGAAATCAACGCTTATTTAATTTTTCATTCATCTTCAAAAAGAAGAAAGGAAAAGAAGTTTACGACAACAAAAGAACATACCGACAAAAGTGTATTCAAAGTATTTGTCTTGTTTGCTTTCCGCAGATTAATTTGATCTGCACGTTTTATTGCCCGCATAAAATGAACTGAAACGAAAAAGTTGTTAAGAGCGAAGTATGAGTCAGTTCTTTCGTCCACTTCGTAAACTTCAGGAAATCATTTAGCAACTCTAAACTTGAGAAGAAAAAAATGCCATCTAATTAGAAACTAGCTCTATATTTGAAGAAGATAATTAACAAATAGACTTTCGATCATTTAGGAGCCATATGGTTGTTAGCATTGCTAGTACTCTAAAGCCAAAATATTATAACAATGAAGATCCCTATGTATTCCCTGGCTGTTCTTATGAAGAGATCCCCCTATCCTACGACGGCGCTTAAGGCCTTACGTACTTTTCTTCAGTGTCGTCAGAATGATCGGATAACGTTTTTTAAAAAACGTAAGAAACATCAAGTAACTTGCTGTTAGTATACTCTGTTTCAAACACAAGAAATTGTCGTGACACAATTAAACCGCAATAGATAAGTATGTCAACCCTCTTGACATAGATAAGTATGTTCGGCTTTTAAACGTCGGAATTCCAAGAAGTTTTTTTTGCCGTTAGAAATGGCTGCCATGCTCCGTTCAAATCACACGAAATTGTCGGTATGTTTGTGTGTTAGGAAAAATACCCAATTCCAAAAAACTTGGGGGTCAAAAGTACACAAAAATTTGCCCTATTGGTAAAGTTATCAAAAAAAACGATTTAGCATAAACATAATTAATCGAGAAAGGTGGTTAAGTATAACTAGCTATTTGGCCATGCCTCGCAGGTCATGACCATGCCACAGTGGCCCTTGATAATTGATATAAAATCATCACAACCAAATGTTCTGTCATGTATAAAACATGCTTTGAAAACCAACAGACACTTTGTAATCGTAGCTGTAACGTTAAAATAAAGCTTTGAAGTCTGAAAAAAATTAATAACGTTCGTTCAGTGGTAAGTGCTCTTGACACACGTTAGTAGGTCACTGGTCCGAACCCAATGGGGCAAAAAATCGCATTAGTAAAAATAACGAGGGTTAATCAGATCGGAACGTTGGGAGAACTGAAATAAAGTGTTAAACTACGGAGTACCCGGTCGCGGGTTTTCATGAGAAACCGGACATTGCAAAATTAGTTTATGATGGACATAATGCAATAATCAGATCGCTTCTAGCCTTATTTCTAAATTTTAAAGTTTTACAGAAAACGAAAGAGTTGGATTACAAAAAATATCAACACGTCCTAAAGTTTAATGTGAGAACTGCAGCCTCTCAAGAAATCAATCATTTTCTGATGCCTGTAGTTTCGAACGAGTTCCTGTTATTTTCTATCAATTTTTTCCTAAAATGTTTTTTGTCATCTTCTCTTGCTGATCTTTTTGTACGTCTTTTCAATCAAGATTTTTTTTGTCATCTTCAATCAAGATTTTAATGTACGTCTTTTCTCTTTTTGTACGTCTTTTCAATCTTGTCATCTTCACTTGCTGATTTCTTTGTACGTCTTTTTCAATCAGTTTTTGTGGCAACGGATTAACTACTTAATCTTTAACCAGTTTTATTAAATATTAAGGTTGTCTATTAACCAGTTTTTCAAAATTGCTGTTCCAGCCCTCCACAATATTGTTTGTGTTTGGATATTTGGTATTTAATTTACTTAATCATTAACCAGTTTTATTAAATATTACGATTTTCTATTAACCAGTTTTTCTGTTCCAGCCCTCCACTAAGTTGTTTGTGTTTGTATATTTGGTATTTGAATTCAGAAATTGTCGGTACCGATAGCAGATACAAACGACCGCAGTTGTTTGTACTCTTGCAGTTTATTTCAAAATTAGCAACGCTTTCCTATTTTTTAAAACCTAACTGACCAAATTTTTTATACCTGTCCAAACCGGACTCGCGAAATATCTCTTTCGTTTTAAAACCAAATGTGCCCACCCATTCAAATCCGAAATGCCCGAAGATACATATCGTGCGCTCCAAACTGATTATACGGAAAGTTTTTTACGTTTTTAACCAATCAGATTTTTCAAACGAATTATAGCAAAGAATTCTTCAGTTACAGACGTAACAATAAAACAATTTTTTAAATAAAAATTTTGTCGCATTTTTGTGTTAAGTTTTCTTTACACCTGTCTAGATAGAGAAATGAAAAAGATTTAGAACGGGTTGTCTATTGATTCCTTTTTCACACTGATTATGTCTTCAAGCGTGCCAATGGAAGGTGGTTGTTCGCCTCCTTCATTAGAGAGCAGGAAAACCAACGCCAAATTTTCAGTGCAAGACTGGCCTCCTCCTCTTTTTTGTCAGATCTTGTCGAAAATTTGTAAATTGTTGCTATAAATTATGACTCGATTGAAAGTTTGTCCAATCTATAAGTTTGCATTCCTTTTGAATCTGCTCTGATTTTTGTCCAGATTTACGGTCTTCAGATTTTGTAGCAATCTTCTGGATTAGCAAGCCATTTTTTATTGTCCAAATTACTAATAGCTTTCTCGACATTGTAATCAACGCTATGTTGATTGTTTTTTAAAACAAATTTGTAAAGCGTATTTGTAGGGACTAAAATTGCTCCAAAATTTTTAAAATAAGGCTTTGATAAGTTGTAAGAGTTTTTCTTCCGAAATCAAGGCTTTGGTTTGTCCCAAAAGAGCTCTAATTTTTATTTAGTTGTAGATATCAATTTTAGTCAACTTTTGTTTACTAAACATTAGAAACGCAAAATTTTCCTAAAGGTTTTCTATTCACGCTTTATTTGTTAGCGCAACTGCCTGAGGAATTTGTATCTTTGATTAGTAGCACAAAGCAAACGAAATTAAAAGATTTTGAAAACTTTCAAATTTTCAACAACTGCTGCCAGTTTACCTAAAAATGTAGAATAATTTTTGCCAAGCATCCAGGTAAATTCTTTTAGTGGAATTCCAAACAGTACTTTCATTAGTTTGCCAACATTTTGAAATAATATTGCAAGATTTTGTTTGAAATTACAAGAGGTTGCTAGCATAATTAACTTTTTTAGCTAGCTGTTATTGTTTTACGCTATGTTGTAATTAAAACAATACTGCAAGAATAAACGAAAATTGTTTGGTTTTGATAGCAAAAGTGTTTCAAGTAACTAAATTTCATCAAAACGTCAAATTTTGGAGACATCTTTGAGGCTACCTTTTAAAATAATTTTTCAGGAAGGAACATAACTAGTTATGTTCCCTTAGTTTTGTAATATTAGATTTGACAGAGTTTGTTGTAGCTGGCCATGTTATGGATTTGAAACACAAAATAGCTACAGCTCTAGATCAAAACAGTTCTCTTTTAACACTCCTTAAAAGTATCGGATTAATTTTTTGGCAAATTTTTCCTCAAGGTTCCTTAATTTTTCAATTATTGAAATGCTAATACATTTTCTTTATTAAAATGTATTTTTCTAACCAAATTCTCATTTCCACTATTTTTTTAGATAGATTCTAGATTTTTCCTGCTTATCTTTACAATTTCAATCATTTTGACTGAAGAGCAATTATTCTAATCGCTTTTTCTATTTGAAGTGGACAAGGTGATTTTAATTTTTCAGTAGCTTTACATTTATCCATCTGAAAAATAATTCTGAGTTTTTTCTTGAGTAGATTATGCTTTAAATTGAAAAACGTGGCTTTTGATTTTGCGTACGACAACTTTGAATCTTATGTTTGAACAGGACAATTTTTCGTTTTCTATGAAAATCAATGAAGAAGTAGGCATAGTTTGTTTTAAAAAAAGCTAATCGACAATTTCCAAAATTACAAATCAACCTTTTGCACAAAAATAATTTCAATTTTTTCTAAATGCTGAACTGATTGATATGTTCTAGCGGGCTTATAATTCGAAATTTCAAACTGAAAAAAAAATATTTCTTTATTGGTATTTCTACAACATTGACATGTTACCGAAATTATCCTGGTACTTTGTATGATTATACTGATAATTTTCTTTTTACAAAATGTTGATGCATACATTCATATTAGAAATAATCAATCCTATGAGTGTCTCAAAAATATTAACTGCTTAAACAATGCTTGATTCAGGATTTACGATGACTCAAAACTAAAATACCAGAGCGCACATCAGTTTTCAATTTTTTTGAAAACAGGAACTCTTCAGTAGTTTCATTGAACAGATGAATCTCGAAGAAAAAGATCAACTCGATACATAAAAAAGAAAGCTTTCACAAATGTTAAGTTTTCAAATACATTTGTTCAATTTTCTTGCTTATTTGCATTTTTGTGTCTCAGCAGTGTGAGAGGCTTTCAAAAACTCACATTTGATTTCAAAACACAGTTGTGTGTTTTGAATACGCTTTTTGTCCATGATGCGTCCTCATAAATGTGCAACAGAGAATATACAGACTAACGGTAAGTTACAGATAAAAACTTTCGCGGATTCCGGAATTTACAAAATGAAAAGAGAAGTCATGTTGAAGCGTGGACTACTCTGCACTATTTTGTTTACCAAAAAAATTTAAAACTGTCCAGTAATTAATTAAGGAAAACATGACAAAGCTAAGTTCAAAAGAAAGTACGTAAGAGTTGAAGGGTCATCTGCAAACAATTTCTCTATCTAGTTAGAATTTCTAACCAATAGGTTTTTATATAAATTTTTTGGAAAAAAATGGTTATGATTGGGGGCGGGCGTCAAACAGGAATATTTAGTTTCTCTTTTACATTGTTTTGATCCATCTGATTTACCTTTTCAAGTTATCCGTTTCTCTCGTTTCACCTTCAAATTGTCTTTTTTTTCAATGTTTCTATAGTTCATTAGTTAGACATTCAAATGTAAATAAAAGTTTTTACTCCTTTCAGTAGCAGCGTCTTAATTTTAGGTGAAAATTAGCATCAATTTGATGATTGAAAATCGTCGGTTCTGAATTTGATTCTATTTCGCCGCCAACAAAATAAAACATCTACAACATTGACTTTATTTTACGTGCAAAGAAGTTTGACATTGACTTAAATTTCTTTCATTGCCTAATATAATGGACAACGTGGACATGGAATTATCCTCTACAGTCAGCAACCTCGATGTAACGGTATGCCTAATGCGAGCTATACAAGGTGAGCTAACTCTTCTATGTTCTGAATTTAAAAAAAGACAAGAAAATTGAAGTACTGGAAAAAAATTGCAAGATTTTTTCAATGGATCGGAGGAAGATCTACAAAATGATAGAAATGAAATAACTGATGTGAAAAAACGTATTGTGAATACGGAGATACACATGTCAAAGGATACTATAATAATCAACAATCCACCTATATGTGATGAAAGGAATTTTATTTGATTTCTTCACCAAACTTTTTCATGCCATTTGCAGCCAGAAGATCTTAAAGCCGTGCATTTTTGGGAAAAACAGTAGAATCAACCCTAATAGTCAAGTTCCTTTATTTTCGTTAAAAACAATTTATCTGGAATTCAAAAAAAATTGAAAAACTAGAAAAACTCCTCAAAATAGCTTTTGTAGGGAACTTTTTAACGCTGCGAAAGATATAGGCGTGAAAGTAGGCACCAATGATTCAGAAGTACAGGTGATTTTGGAGGGTCAGATTGGTAAAGCACCATTCCGCCCTTTTCATACTCATGATGACCTGGACCGGTTATATCCTACAGCTGTGAAACAAGTCCCAAAAGTAATGTCAACATTTGGAAAAACAGTTAGTGGAGTAGCTGTTTTTGTTAAGAAGAATATCCTTGTTATCAGGGAACAAATTACACAGATTTTGTGCTTTGATAATATAACGTTAACACTGAAAACCGCAAAATGTTTTTTCACTGTTTCTGGCATCTATAACTTACCGCAAAACAAACATGATATATTTCTTGAAGACTTTGAAACACTCAGGCACACATTAAGAATAGGAGCGAAAAATTTTATTATAGTCAAATTCAGTTTTGATACCTTGGTTTTGAAGAAAGTATGTGAAAATTTTAGAAATATGGTTCAGACTCTGGATTTGAAATTGATTGATATGGCAGCCAACAAGAATAACAGAAACAACAAACACTAGTGCTGACCATGCTTTAGTTTCATCCAACTTTAAGTTTATTGATGCATCGGTTGAAAAATGTGACATAAGTAATGATTGGGCGTTTCTTAAGTTACCGTTGAATACAATCAGGTTTTCAACGAAGTAATACAAAAAAGATCATTCAGAAATTGAATGATTCTGACATATCCTTTAGGTTTTTATTTTATGCTATTCATTTACTGGGAAAACACGACTTTGAAAAAAATGAACTTGATCATGGCTCCAAAGCCTTACTTGAATTTATTGACAAATGTTTTCCTTTAAAATCATTTGTCAAAACTCAATGGATGCCTGGAAAGATACAGAATGCCATTAAAAAGAAACAGAGGGCCTATGTAAATTATCGGCTGACAAAATTATAAAATGAGTGGTCTAAATTCAAATAAGACAAGAGAAAATGCGTAAATATGATTCGTAAAGCAAAAGGTATCGTATCAACAGTTTTCCTTAATTCTATTTAAATCTGGAAACAAAAAGTTTTTCAATTACGTCAACAATTTGCAAAGCCAGAATCAATTGGATATTGTAGATATCAATCCAGCTCAATTCAGCAATTTCATCACATCATACGGAGCAGAAATGGAATCGTAAAATTCCAAAAAGCACTCGTGCATTTGATACTCCATTAAATGAAAGGTGCCTTTTTGTATCTAAGTATTCCGGCGAGTATCGAAGAAATTAACAATGTATGTATGGGACTATCGAACAGCCAGGTAGTGGATACAGACGGTTTGAATAACCTTTTGGTCAACTTTTTCAGTCCAATAATTTGTAAACCTCTTTTATCACTTTTCAACAGATCAATGAGTGAGGGATTTTATCCGAATCTTTTCAAAATAGAAAGCATCATTCCTGTTTTCGAAGCTATTGATCGGCCGAATTCTACCAATTTTAGACCAATTTCAGTATTATCTTCACTCGGTAAGATTTTCGAGAAAATTTTCCACAAACGTATTATAAGCTTTTTTCATACAAACAATCAAATAACCGAGCAATGGTTTGGTTTTCAACCCAAAAAGTCAACAATCCAGGTATTAATAAAAATTCTTGAAAGAGTCAGGCTGCTAATTGATTCAAACATTAATGTTTAGGGACTGCTCCTGGATCTCAGCAAAGCTTTCGACACAGTAGATCATAGTATATCGTTAACGAATTTTGAAAATTACGGCATACGAGGTAAAGTATTGTTATTACTAAAGACTTATCTTGAAAAACGCAAAAAATTTGCGCAAATAGGAATTATGAGATCTATATCAACAGACACTCAAATGGTTGTACCTCAGGATTCAATATTAGACCCATAACTTTTCATCATATACATAAATGATTTACCACTTTGTGTTGGAGACGATGACTGTTCGATTAGGATATATGCAGATGATCCTACACTGATTCTTTCTAACAAAAACATTGCTACGAGCAAGATTATTCATAGACTTGCAATATCGATTAAATGGTTTCGTTACAACAGGCTAAGTTTAAACAAAGAAAAAAACTGTATTGTTTCAATTTGGACAAAGAAAAAATTTTGGTAAGAATAAAATCATACGGTTTGACAATTCTGAAATCGGATTTAGTGATGTGATCAAATATTTAGGAGTCGACATGGATTCACTATTGAAATTCAATTCTAATATCGCACGAATATGAAAAAAACTGGCAAAATTCTGAACACTTTAAATGTGCACCACCAATTTTTATTCTACCAAATAAACATAGAATCCATTATATCTTATGGCCTCCTTGTTTACGGGTCTACAAACAAAAATAACTTACAACCAATTTTCCTTATACAAAAATGTATAATTCAAATTTAAACTGTTTGAAAAAACAGGGAATATGGGATGCTAAATTCGTTAGTCAGCGTCCTAACGTGAGAAAAAAAGCGTGTAGGAGTAAAAAAAAATTTGATACATAGAAACTCAGACTTAGATTCTTTGAAATAAAAAATCATACTGAGCGAAATATGCATCTTCTTTTTTCTTAAGTATATTATAATGCTTTTTGTTTTTTATTTGTGCAGTAGTCTGAATGAACAATAAAATCATGAAAATTGTTCTTCTTATCCAGCACAAGAAAAAGTTTTTCTTCATCTTCTTATCTATTGTTAGATTAAGAGAAAGGGCTTTCAGCTTTCAGTGCAGCAGTCTTATCTACTGAAATACTTCTTTCTCTTAAAAGTGAAGAAAAATCTTCTTGAAATCTGTTGCTACGAAAACTGTGAGGAAATTTTCGTCTAATCAAACGTATTCCAAAACATTTTTAATCGAAGTATTGTAAGACACAGTGGTAATATTACCGTATTTTTTTTACTCCAATTGACGATTGCAGTGTATTTTATAATCAAATGACAATAATCCTGAAACCAAAATACCCGATTGGCTAAAATTCCATTAAACCAATTTGCCAAAATTATTGCCTTTAATCTTTTTGTTCGATAATTTGATCACAGAATTAGCACTCGGTGTTACAAGCATGTTTCATCATACATTAATTTGCATGTTCAGTTGTGATGGTTTTATATAAAGTCCCACGGACCGCTGAAGCATGCCAAGTTCCGCGAAGCATATCCAAATGAATACTTTTGTAGTTTAAAAATTTTCTCACTTAGATAATTTTTTTAATTACTAATTGTTCTGTTAATTGTAGCCATTACGTGGCCAATGTCGGAGAGGAAAAATTTTTATTAAATTTTTCCTTTTGTGGAATTAGTTAGTTATTTTGTGGACTAGTAATTTATAACGTGGAAATTAGGAACAAAATATTGTCCCATTTTTTCACGCTAGCCACAAGAACAAGCTTTGCGTAAAGTGATCACACTTATATCCAATTTTGAAGCAAATTTGAGCTAAATTAACCTAGTGCAACTTTTTTCCACACATTCTTACAACTCTAATCTTAAATCATGGGCTCTGAAATGTGCTCAACAAAATGCGAGTATCCATACTGGATTTTTTGGGCATTGGGCACGTAATGGCATTGAGATGAAATTTTGCGTATTTTGTCACATTAGGTATCTTGGCATTATATATTTGTCCTACCATTTTTATATACATAACCTTAGGTTACCATTGTCGCTCTGGCACATTTAAGGATATCAGAAATTATCTACCGAAATAGCTTTCAATTGATTAAATTGATTACTCCTAATGACCTTGTTTCTAATGTGACTCTGATTTCAATTAGATAATATAATATTCATCCGAGAGACTTTGTAACTTTTCTCATTTAACAATTATTAAAAGGCAGCAAAGCGTAAGCGAAACCCGATTTGAAATGATCTTTCCCCAAGAAATTTTTTTGCAAAGTCCATTTCACTTTCCAAAATCGGAGTAAATTTACTCCCCCCTCTAAAGGTTCTTGAATAAGCACTTCCTTTTTTAGTATTTCGTCTTGCTTATGTGACCTAATATGACAACCTCTACAGTGTCTGCTTACAACTACTATTACTTCTATGACAACTACTACAGCGCATTGTATAGTCATTATGACAATTCGAACATCATCGGCTTGATTCATACCAAATTCTGGTCTGAAATCTTTATGGTGAGTGCTCGCCAAAAATAGAGTTTTTCAAACCCTCGTAGTGGAGGTGACTACAAAAGTTCCATCACAGTTCTAAAACTTTTATTTGGCAGGCTCAGTGTAAACTAACCTCTAATTTTCAACTTTGGGTTATTTTACAATGAAACGAATCTTGAAATAACTTGATGAGATCTTGATAAAATATCTAGGCAAGAAAAAGTTAGCCAGAAATTAACCAAATTGTATTTTACTTCCTTGTTTTAAAGGAAAATCATGTTTCTTAGGAGAGAAAACACGTCATGAAAACCTAGACCAACCAAATCTTTACAAGGGCATCCAAAGCTTTTTTTCGCAAAAAATTAAATGTTGTTTGCCCTGGCAAGATTTATAAAGTTGTCGTTCACCGAGTAAACTGTGATTTTTTTCGGGTTGTCGCCTATTCCAGCAGTGTTAAGCATAAAGTTTCACATTTCCCTATTACAAGTCGAATTTGGTGTATTTTGGAGTTTTTTGAAGTTTATGCTTATTAAATTAGAAGATAATTGTTCACAATACGAGCAGCATTTTAGGGGCCATTATGTTTGCTAACTATCCTATTTAACTCATATTTTCTCTTGGTGATCATGGGTAATGAAGAACTGAGGACCCTAGATTATTTCCTGGTTACCTTCCAAACATTCTTGGACTTGACGTTGAGCGGTATTATTGGTTTGATTCAGTATCTATTCAACCTATGGAACACTGCCCTAATGTTCTGTGTGATCGAAGGATACCAAATCCGTCCAGAATACATTGAGAAAGCTGCTTCTTATTTCAATTTCAAGGTTCTCAGTCAGGGATTAATCCGCTAAACATTCTTGTCCAACCCGGGTCGACGACTTTCCCCAAAAATAACGCGGAAAGAGTGTAAACCTCGGCCCGGGAATACTTTTGACGTGTTTTTGTATACAAGCCCACAAATCGTTTCACATACATACCCACAACTAACATCTTATCCAAATGAGCAGAGATATTCAAACACACATAATTACAGCACATACACACACACACCCGCCAACCCACCCACCCACCCACCCACCCACCCACACACACACACACACACACACACACACACACACACACACACAAACACACACACACACACACATACAAACACACACACACAAACACACACACACTCACACACAAACAGACACACACACACACAAACACACACACACACACACACAAACACACACACACGTACATTCATAATCCAGCCGAGAGGAAGAAAACTTGAAACACCTTCATAAAAGCATACTAATACATGAATAATTTTGATAATACCTTAGTAAAATGCTCGTCAAAAAACAAAAAGGTGATGATATGTACAAAATTGTAAGTTCCTTGTAAGCTATTCAAGCAATCAGATCTAAAAACGATAAACGGTAAAGAATTTCCGGGATCATATCAAGACATCGGGGTCTAGTATTGGGGTTCCCAGAACAAGAATTAGCGGGAATTAAAAAGATTATAAAAGGAGTGTCAGAAAAACCCCTCTGGTCAATTCAACAAATTGACTCAGAAATTTTTCCATTATAACAAATGTAGCTTCACCGAGGTCCTCTTTCATTCCCGGCTCAAGACAGTTAGTAGCGGAGTTTGATAATTTGGTCATGGCAGAAATATGTAACTGCAGAAATATAAAGGAGCAGCTTATAGCATAAAAATAAACGAGCTTGGCGAAAGTAGAAATATAAACTAACAAGGTAAAGACTATCTTAGTTGCATCGGAAATTTTTTTCACACGAACCAATATATATCAAAATATTAACCAGTTGCGCCAGTTTCTGGACTCACTTGGATTGACAGAAAATATGATTAAATTTGGAAATTAGAAATGGTAAGCAAAACAAAAATGCAAAAATCTTAGCAAAAACCAGCAGCGGAGTGTGTCCATATCTAAATATATATATATATATATATATATATATATATATATATATATATTCTAACTCAAATGCTATGTCACCATGTTTAGGCTCCTAATCTTCACATGTTTTAGCGTCCCTTAAACATGCAGCCTAGCGTTTTGCAGGCATTTTGAGCGATGCGAGGTGGATTCGAACCGGGGTCTGTTAAGTTCGATTAGGGTATAAAAACGTTCGCGAACCACTAGGCTAAGTCCCTTGCAGTTAAGCATCTATTAATTCATTGTCAACAGAGAGCCACTGAACACCATGCGCCGTATCATTTTTTATACATACTTGCCATTGCCAGAATAGTCTTTGACCGAAAGGCTTCCTAGGCCGTAAAAGTCAATGACCGATTAGCTGTGGGTGCAAAAATAGGTCATTAACCGAAAAGCTGCAATGTCCGAAAAGCTGCCTGTGCCAAAAAGGTCAACGACTGGAAAACTGCGGATGCAAAAATAGGTCAATGACTGAAAAGCTACCTATGCCGTAAAGGTTTTTGAATGATTAGCCGTGGATGCAAAAATAGGTCATTGACCGAAAAGCTGCCAATGTCCGAAAACCTGCATATGCCAAAAAGATCAACGACCTAAAAACTGCGGATGTAATAAAAGGTAAATGATTGAAAACCTGCTTATAAAAAAATTTTCATTGCCAAAAAATTTGTCATACGAAAACAGTCCTTGAATGACATGTGCGATGCATCACTGATGCTGACAGAATAAACATTCTTTAAGTAAAAGTCCAAAATGAAATTGAAGATAAAAAACTGTCCATTTAAATAAGAAAAAAATGATACAGAAAAAATGAATCACCTAAATAGAAATGCAACACGGTCAGGATTTTGTGTAGCGTTTTTAAATTCTCAACAGATTGTTGCAATTTCTTTTCTCTTTCTTCTGTCTTTTTCTGTATCTTTTCTCTCTTTCGTTTTTCTTTTTCTGTATTTCTTTTCTCTTTCGATCTTTTTTCTCCCCCCTCTTTCCCTTTCCTCTCTTCCTTTTCAGTTTTCTTTTTCTGTCTTTTCTCTCTTTTGTCTTTTTCTTTTCTGTCTTTCTTTTCTCTATTTCTCTCTCTTTGTTTTCTGTTCTTTTCATCTGTCTTTCTTTTTCTCATTCTTTTTATCTTCATTCCTCTTCGGCTCGTCTTTAGTTTCTCGAATTTTTTTTCTCTCTGTTCTTCTCTTTTCTTTTCTCTTTCTTTTCAGTAGTTCTTTTCTCTGTTGCTTTTTTTCTGTCTTTCTGTTTTCTCCTGCTTTTTCCTCTTTTTTTTCTGTTTTTCTTTTCTGTCTTTTTTTCTTGTGTTTCTTTCTTTTCTCTTTCTATTCAATTTTTTTGTTGTTTTCGTCTGTCTGTCTGTTCTCTTCTTTCTTTTCTCTCTTCCGATTATCTCTTGCTTTTCATTCTCTTTTCTGTGATTCCTGTTTGTCTTTTTTGTCTTTTCAATTGTCTTTGTCTTTGATTTCTTTCGTTTCTCTGTCTTTTCTCTCTTTAATCTTTTTTCTATTTTTTGTCTGTTTTTTCTTTTTTTTCTTTTTCTATTTTTTTTCTTTGTTCTTCCGCTTTTTTTTAGTTGCTCGCATTTTTTTCCTTTCTGTTTTTTTTTGTTTTTCTTTCTTTTCTGTCGTGCTTTTTTCTGTCTTTCTTCTCTTGCTTTTCTCTGCCGTCTTTTCTTTTTCTCTCTGTATTTCATCTTTCGCTCTTTCTTTTCCCCCTCTCTTTGGCTTTCCTTTCTTTCTTTTCTGTATTCTTTTCTGTCTTTTCTCTTTTTTGTTTTTTTCTTCATTTCTTTTTTCTCTCAAAATTTTTTATAGCAATTCTCGTTCAAAGTCGATATCCAACATTTTAGTGACAAAAATCAGTAACAATTTTTCTTCGCAGCTTCTGAAACTACATTTGACTGCCAACTCATCTATGGTTCTAAGGAAATAATCTACACTTTATTTTTTTTCTAATTTCTTTAAAAAATTCACCTTTTTTCTCGTGTTTCTTTCTTTCTTTTTTGCTTCTGTTCCATTGAAATCGAACAGAGGATCTGATGGCAACAGCACTGCGTTTGGCTTTTTTCATAAGAGTATATCTAAAATTAAGTTTTTCTTGGCCAATACAGCCGATAATATATGTGTACGGAATAGGTAAAAATTTGAAAGGCAGATCGAATGCTATTAGATTGGAATTCAAGGGTCGGAAATAATCTATAGAAAACTTGTTCAGCTTTGCTCAACGGTTGATGATTGCTTTTTAGCTTATTCAAAAATACAAGAACAAAAAGACGAATTTATTGTCTTAAGTTTATCGAGAAATTCAGTGCATGAATAAGTCAATGTTGGATCACTGATCTTCACCAGACGACGTGATTAACACATAAACACAAAATGTTCGTATTCACAATGGTGAACGGAATATTAGAAGAAGACAACAACATGAGTAAATCTGAATACTTGGAATAATAATTTTCTTAGATAGTGTTTCACCTTATTTTGAATTTTTAGTGGAAATTTTTGTTCTTTTTGAGGACGAGGTAGATTCAGTTGGTCAAAATGTTATTTGACTGTATGGCACTTTGACTCCACGTTACGACTGATGATGTCTGGGACTTTTTTTTACCAGTTTTTGCTTGATTGAGCTGGGTTGAACAATTTACCAATGATATTGTGATTGTTAGTGAGCGAGACAGATTCCAAGGTCTTCCAAACGGGCTTTCCCAATCAGTGATCGATGTCTCTTTAGTGCTTCTTTTATTATAAGTTTTTACATGTTTTTAATGGTTTATTTTGAAAAGTTGTCACGTTTCAAGCTTTATCTGACATCCGTCTGCTTTGTTTACTTTTTATTAGAGATTTTGATGCTAGATCTTTTGTCACATTTGAGCACATACTTCAGCATTCTACTTATGACTTGCTGACTTCGTGTTTCCAATACTTACAAATACAATTTGTGATGAAACCTCGTTCAGGTTGTCGGTTGAAATCAATGCTACGCAAATGTTGGCAACGTAAATAGCGTCCGAATTAGAGACTTTGTTTTGTCTGAACACTGTTGACTAATTCTCCTTCAGTGTTTGTGTTTTCTTCAAAATTTTCAACTTTGATTTGTTAATTCATCATTGTTTTTACGACACAACTTTGCAAATATGTTTTTGCAGTTCACATTTGTTACATGTTTTATTTTGTGCAATACAGGGTTGTTTGTGATTGGGATGCCATATTTGCCCAAAAGTCAACATTGTTTGTTTTTATTTAATTGTCAAAGTTTTTGTTAATGTTGGAGCGAGGCCAATTTTTTGCCCAATATGCACTACTATCTTGCAATGCAGTGCTTGTATTTGTGCAGCCTTGTTGATTCTAATTTGATTTTGCTGGTCGAACCAACCTTTTTTACAGCTCTGTGTTAAACTTTATCGGGTTTAGTTTTAGATACTCGTTCTTCACAAGATAAGTTGGTTACGTATCGAACAAAGTAATGTTTATACGCAAGGATAAAGTATTTATTATCAACAAAGTCAACAAAATTCATATATCTAGATACCGAAAAACTTTATAAAAGACATAAATGGATTTCCGCTCTGTATAGAGAGCAGCAATATAACAAGAATAGAAAAAAATTAGAACGGCAGATTAAATAGTACCAGAATGGAAATTACGGGTTAAAAAAATCCTTTGAAATCTCGTTCAGCGTTGCCTAACTGTTGATGACTGCTCTTTAGATTATTTAAAAACAGAAGAACAATAAGATGACATTGTTGATGTAAATTAATCGAAAAAAATAAGTGCATGAGTAAGCCATAGTTGGATCATCGATCCTCCCCAGACAACATGATTAACTTATGAATACAAAATTGTTTTTTTTTTTCACAAAGAAGAAAAAAATATTTGAAGAAGTCAACCACTTGAATTAATCTAAACACTTAAAATTAAGAGTTTTACAAAATACATGAATATATTTTTTTACTATATAGACAGCAAAATAACAAGAATATTTGAAAATCAGAATTGAAAGGTACCAAACGTACCACATCACCCTCTTCACAAATGAACGTTATGCAGAGTATTTTTGTCGGCTGATGATAAATATCATGAAAGTTAATTAGCAAATCAGGCCAATATTTGTAGACTTAAGATGGGTATTCGCGGGGTGAAAACAAATTTTTAAATTATCGTTTAACTTGGCTCAAGAATTTGTTTTTTTTTTAGCTGATATAAATAGACAACAATAGGAAGAGTAAAATGTTGACCTGGGTTTATTAAAAATAATATTGGATTGAATTTGGATAACCGATTATCACCAGACAACGTGATTAACAGAAAAAAACATTGAATTACAAATCATATCAAAAAGTGTACACCTAATTGTTAGTCCGGCAGTGTTATATTTTCAAATTACACATTGCATTATTTTTTCAATAGAAAAGTTAAGTGAATTCTTTTTTCGTTGTATATTAAACCCAAAAAACGCGTTAAGTTTATACGTGTTCATACGTCAATCCAACAACAGTAAGTCTAATTCATAGTTCCAAAATTAAAGTCACGCATTTCATAGTTCCAAAATTAAAGTCACGCATTTTGAACAAGTAACTGTCCACAAACAAGGGATCAATTTAAAAACTGAGCAGAAAAAAACTCTAAGCAGAATGGGGAATTTCTTGTCTTTTTTATTATAGTTTCAATTGGTGGTTCAATCCAATCTAGTATCGCAATCTGAAAAATGAATTCTGCATTTTGCTAGAACCAAGTTTTAGGGTCCAGGGCTATTTTTGTCCTGTTAAATTCATGAAGACTCCAAGTGGTTCATGGACGTCCCTGAACAACTAAAAGGGGGGTAAAACCAGGTCCTAATTGTTCTGTTTTGTTTTCCAAAAAACGGTCATCTTTTTTGGTCCGTAAAAAGAGCTTAACGGGGAGAATACTCCGACTGAGTTTAAAATCTTGAACACATCCAAAATTTTATCTAAATTATGTTTCCTTTAATGCCCAGTTTATCTGTTTTGCCAACAACATTATTAGATTCTGCTAAATGGCGTGAACAAAACTGCTGAGTAGTAAAAATGACTTAATACTCAAAAGTATTTGTGGGGTAGGTTTTCTAATTTGACAGATTTTTTCCGTGGACACTTATTGGTAGAATATCTTCAACTTTCCCCCTGAGATGTTTAATTGCTCTCTTTCTGAAACCATAAACTTTTTACTCCAGATTTCTCGTTTATTGAAGTCGGCATTATCTGCTCATTCAATTCTTTTCTTTAGCTCTTACCAAGTATCGGGAATTCAGGTTTTGAGGTTTTTTCTGTGACTTGGTGTTCATGAAAATGTCTAAATAGTTTGTTGGCATTTTGTTCTAACTTGGCCTTGCTTTTGTCAATGGAGGTTAAAACTTAATGTAATATTAGAGTCAGCATGTTGTATAAGTTTAGTTTCGTTGCCAACTCTCGTTGCCATATCATTTTTATACAAATTGAATGAGAGCGGACCAAATGTTGTTCATTGTGGTAGAACTCTATGACATTCATTTTGTCTGATTTTCATTCCTGTAGAACAACAAATTGCTATGGTTCTTAAGGAAAATTTTTGTCAGATTTTTGAGCTTGCATCAAAACCTAATTTGTCAAACTTGATGTCCAAAATTCTGTAAATGATTCAATTAAAAGATTTTGATAGGTCAAGATAACCTGGTGTGACAAAGTTGCTAATGTCAGTTTGTTGTTGATAAATTATCCGCAGTTTAATAGAGAACAAATTGCTGAGTATGTTCGCCAGAAACAATTTTGATTTTTGCTTAGTAATTTGTTGTCGTGAAAGTAATGTCAAAGTTGATTCATCACGAAGTTTTGATTATTCTTTGAGAGGCGCGGGGAAATGGAGACAGGGCGATAGTTATTAAGTTCTTCGGGGTCTTCTTTCCTTTATAGTGGAACAATATGTGATGTGCTTGTTTATTTTCATTGGGAAATCAAAACAATTTGATGCAATATTTCACAAGAAAAATTAGATGAAGTACCTTTACAGAACTGAAGTCTTTAATGTCCCATGTAGAAATGTGTGATGGTCCGATTGGTTTATTTTTCTCAAATGCCCTAATTGTATCATGACAGTCTTTTTCCGTTCCATAAAGAAATCTATTTTTGTCGTTTAAAAATTGCACTTGCTGGGCATCTGTAGTGGAGGTTGGGGATTTTGAAATTTCCAAATGAAGAGAAACGATAGTTTGATAGGTCCTCATATTTCATGTTTACATTACATAATCACCAAAATCATTGCTCAATATAAAAAGCCTGGGTTTCTTCTTCAAGACTTTATGATCTCATTAATCAGCATCCAAATTTTTCTGTTATTTCCTGCTGCTTCAAAAAGATTTCTATGAAATCTGTTGAAATTGTTGTCCTTAGTAATTTTGAATTGTTTTTTAGATCGAAGAACTTTTCATAGTCTTCATCGTCCAAAAGTTTATCCCGATCGATTGTCTTGTTTTTCTAGTTAAACAATTGCCTGTTAACGAAAAAATTTTGTTGTCGTTTTTGATAGAACATTTTCTAAGTGATCGTATTCTAATAGTGCTGCCGTAAAATTTTGTATCTCTTGTAAATCTTGTATCATAGAATCCAAGTTTTTTGTGGACGTACATTTTTCGCCAAATTTGTTGTTCTAGGCAGTGTTGGCATCTTTTAAGTTTTTACACGAACCCCTAACATCTAAGTGAGCAGTCAGTGATAATGTAAACAATAAGTCTTTCCGTATTGTTAGCCTGGCTGAAACGAGTAGGAATTGTTTTGTTCTTGAGATGCAAGTCAAATGGCAGTATTACTGTTTCGAGCTTAGATCTTTCCTAGTTATCTAAATAGTTAAATTTGTAATCACTTATAAATATTATCTTTTTGTTTGCGTAATTTCGTTATCAATGTTTCTTGCTAGTTGGTTCAAAAAAGCATTGCTATTTTGTTTATTGGGATTATAGATAACTTTCAATAACACAGGTCCGCAAGTTGGTGTTTTCAATGAGAGCCATACACTCTCGAATTTAACCTATTATTTGAACACAAAGAAGTTTATTCGAAAGGTTGAGCTAAAGACTTGATTACATCTGAAAACTAGGTACTAAAAATTGTACAATAGACATAAACAATTTTGTGATATATAGATGGTAAGATAACAAGAACAGGTACAACACTTGGAAAGTGGATGATGGTATTTAAACCAATAAAAAAAGTTTGAACCTCGTTAACTTTAAAATATTAAGGAATTTGACAGTATTCAGGTTTTCAATTGCTTTTCATTAATACCGCTTTTATTTCTCCACACTCAAGATATCAATCAACTAGATTTCTATAAAGATCTCACGGCAAAAAATTTAACCCAACAAATAAAATTGAGCATGGGTAAATTAAAAGGTTCTTATTAAATTAAAAACATTTACATATAAGCAATTCAACAACAATCAATCTGTTGGCACATGAAGTTTAATTTACATTACATTTAGAGAATTGTCAATGCAAATAGACGTGAAAAAAAACATTGAAATTAATTCAGTGAAAGAAAACAGCAAGATCCCGACAAGGGTAATAATCTTTCGAACACTTAAAACGATCCTAAGGTCTTGGTAAAGATAGACCCTTCAATTTAATAAAACTTACGATGGAAGCAGGAATAGCCAGCTTGCAGCTAAGTTATCTAAAGTTTGTTCCTTTTTCGAAATGTAAGTCTATGACTCAATCAATCTGATTTCGGATCATCCGATTTTCAAGAATCAGTTTTTTTGTTTCTGAAGTCTGCCTGAAACTCCGAGCTGGACACGCATATGTGACACTACATTAATGAGGAGGTTTTGGACACAAGCAAAGCAGCCATTTTCATTTATCGAAAATTGGGATTATTGAATGAATTTCACCAACTGGTGATAGCTCTACGAACAACTGTTATTTAAAAGCAAAAACTCTGATGAACAGATTTTTGCTCAGCATTTCGGCCCTTTTCGGCAATCTGTAAACCCCTTATCTATGTAAACGCACTAATACCGAAGGCGGAGGTGCTAATATCAATGATTTTTTTTAAATCTTGATGATACTTTTATCAGAAAGAAGCTAAAAAAAGTGAAAGTTTAAACGTCAGAATTGAAAGTTAATCGAGGTCCACCCGTAATTTTTGGCTCATAGTTATATAAAGCCACAAACTACCTCACTGAGTTATATTTTTATTACCGCCATTTACCAATAATTAGCAAAATTATCAACGGAAAACGCAAAATTAACCAAAAAATCGACAATGCAGAGTTTTTGCACATTTCTGTAAACGCATTACTCCCGTAACTCGTAATCCACATTACAGCCTATCAAATGAGAAATTATGAGCCATTTGTAACTAGTCCATCGAATGAGTAAATATATTTTTGGATAAATTTTTCGAGTTTGATGCACCAAAGGATTTTCAATTCAAAACTCGTCACTCACAAAAGTTCAAAACCTACATCACTCGTCACACCAAATTAGGTCCCTGGGAGTTATGAATGGAGGCATGACAAAATCACCGTTTGTCTATTCTGCAGTTTCTGACACTCTTCGAATTCTTATCAATTCTACTCTATATTGGTCGCAAATTACAATAACCGTTGCTATAGCTCTAGAAAGGTACATTGTTATCGCTCTCAGCACCCATGCTCAACAATTGATGAAGTCGGCCAAACGGAGGCTGTTGTATGCTTTAGCCATTGTTTTGCCCTTCGCCATGCCAGTTGCGTATTTGACTGATTTTTTATTGCATGGATTCGGCGAAAGGCACAGAACAACCAGAGCTAACGAAGAAATAATGGTGAGAAGTTTTTTTCACATATTTTGTCGCTGGAATGTTGCGATTTTGATTTATTGAATTTTCAAGATTACCTTTGTCCAGACTCTGGCCTCAACTCAGACCATTTTTGATCTTCATTGTTGAGATTTTACTACATTTATTTTTGCTTACGGCATTTTTTGTGCGGAATTATCGTTATTTGATCAGCCAGTATGCCCTTCTCCATTTTTCTTAAAAATAACGTTTCTATTGGTACATTTTTAGAAAAATATTTAAAGTATTTTTTACTAATTTGAATCAAATCATTTGGTAAAAGTTGTTTTTTTTTGCTGTGAAGTTCTGCATTCGTTGGTCAAAATTGAGATGAGAGTCAGAATATTAGGTGCGCACGCATATTACCCACTCTACTTTTTTTGAGACAGTTAGTTTTGTAGTAAAATATCCCAATGTTGCAAAAAAACTAATTATCAACTAAAATGTGAAATTAAACATTTCCGTTTGCGAGGAAAGTTGAGAGTGGACACAATATATGAGCGGAAATCCACATAAAACTTTTGTCATGTTTATTCAAAGTATGTGTTTCATTTTTCAGCAATTAGTGTTTTCTTTCTAAGACGTCATATTGTTCTGTTGCATCATGTACCAAGATGGACATAACAAAAAGTAGTTTTTTAGTTTTGTCGGAAATGTATACGTCACTCTCTGAAAGAAGTTGAACCATACGTGCATGTTTTCATCACTTTTTTAATGGTCGGTTCTTGTTGCTATCTTTACATTCGATGCAGCTTAACATTGTATCGTTCTCCCACAATCACTAGAGCTGGTCTTTTAACTGTGGTTTTTGCGGCTATTTGGATAACCTGGATGTTTATGGTTCTTCCGCATGTGTTATTCTCTGACTTTGTTCTGAAGGGCCGCTCTACTAACTTTGCAGATTTTCTCTTCATTTACAATGAAAACGAAGGACTGCAATATTTTGGCTGCCTCTTCGACAATTCATTGACAAATGGATGATGAGATCTAAAACAAGTTGAGTACGGTTGTTTACTTTTATTTACAGTCAATCTGCGTCTGTCTGTCTTTTTTTTGTTCCGACCCCCACTTTAGTGGTGAGGGGGGAACTATATACTCAAATGGGATTTTTTTTGTTCATTCAATTTTGGCCGATCGATATATTCATCGTAGAGAATTGTGAGTGGTATCATTCAGGGGCCGGAAATAATCGTTTGAAATCTCGTTCAGCTTTGCTCAATGGTTGATGATTTTTTTTAGCTTATTTAAAAATTCAAGAACATTAAGACGAACTGTTGACATAAGTTTGTCGAAAAAAAGTGCATGAATAAGTCAATGATGGACCACTGATCCTCAACAGACAACTTGAATAACATATACACACAAAATGTTCGTATTCACAATGCTGAACGGAATATTAGAAGAAGACAACGACATGAGTAAACCTGAATACTGAATACCAGCGTAGAAAACAGAATTAAAAAGAATTTTTCGAATTTCGTTTTTTAGATGGAGTTATCGAGGTTTAAATTTTGTGAACATTCGACTGTTTTTGTTCACATTTTCAGTAATTTTTGCTAAAATTTCGCTAATATAATTCAAAAAAAGTTAAAATTTTTAACGGCAGAGTGTTGTTGTTATTGTTAGAGATAGAAGAACGTTGCTGAATTGTTTGATTGAAGTTTTTTTTGGCTAAAACTTTTGATGAAATTTTCAAAATTTAATCTTTTTTCACCAAAAATGGCACAAAATATAATTTTTTGGTCCACTATGTTAAAGTTTACCAGACTTAGTGACCTAAAAACCTTAAAACAGACTCCCTAATCTGAAAAAGAATGTTAGTTGCAGTTAGACTCCGTATGAAAGTCTTCTGGAATTAAAACTTCGCCGTTTTTTGCAGATTTAACTCGATAATTATACAAAATGCATCGTTCTTTTTTTTTATTATTTGAAGAATTCCACGCAACAAATTGGTCTAATTCGCAAACTCTTGTTCCGTTTGCTGGGCGCGCGACAAAATCAGGAAGAGGTTTGACAATATCATTGATTCTTAGAATCAGAGACTTCTTGGTTTTTTTTTTATTCAAAATACTTTGCTTTTTTTAATGTCAATTACTGACAATATTTTATATTCAGGGCTCCGTTAATGACAACTCTAATTTACGAAAATTTGAGGCCGAAAGGAGATACAGTTTGTTTTCAGAGAACCAAAGAGTTTTTATGGCTTTGAGGAACAATTAAAATTTACTTGAATTCTTGTCTTTTGCCTTCAATTGTTACTCTTTTGGTAGTCTGATTTTTAAGTTCAACCACCCAGAGCTCTAAATTGCTCACTCAAGAGGTGCAACTGAATATTTTCTATTCATTCGGTTGTTACCTAAAGTCTCTTATGTTATTGAATGTGTTTGTTTTAAGGAAATTTCTGTTTTTTTCGAACTTGTCATTTTTTTTATATTATTTTAGTCAACATTTTGCCTTATTCCCAGTAAAAACGGGTCAGCTTTTCCTCCGTATAAAACACAAACTAATTTTTTGGCCGATTGTTTTAACAGAAGTTTTTCTTGCTTTTGGTGTTACTAGTTTTCATGCAAATTTTTCTGATTTTTGTGAAAAATTCCCATTTTTGCTGTACAAACTGAACATATATTTGCTTTCACGTCATACGGTTTCAAGGGCTGCGACACCGTTCTCTTGCAGAAATTTGTAGAGTTTTTCATTTTTATTTTTATTTGTTTTTAATTTTTGTTGTCATATGCCAATTATTGTGTAATTAAAAGTCTCAGTGGCCAACTATTGATTGAAAAATGATTTTTAAAAATGATATCGGTAAATAGCAAATGGTCGTTTTGACTTTCGAATTATATTTTTTAAAAAAGTAATAGTATTCTTTAACTTATCCCTTTTTGTTCCGGTTTGCGTTTTTTTTCGTATTTTACAATGTTGTATCATTTTCGTAAATTAGCCTCATTATTTAGAGTTTTTTATATTGTTTTGTCGAATCAAACAAAAATTTTTCTGTTGTTTAAACGTTTTAATTGATGTCTTCAGGGCTTAAACAATTTGTTTCAGAAAAATTTTGTGAAGTTTAAATACTTTTCAGTTTTTGTGGTTCTTTTTGTTGTCATTTTGTGATAGTCAATTTACAAAAAGATTATAAGATGGTCAAATGAGACGCAATTGAGGATGCCATGTTCTCGCGGTTAATATCTTATAAATTTAATTGCTTCAAAACTGTGGTTTCGTAAAGTTGTTTGTTAGTTCTGTATTAGTATTTGGACTGTATTAGTTCAGTTTGTGTTTAACGTTATTTTATAGTCTTATGATTCAGTCCAATCAATAACAGTCGCAATTGGTTTTTCAGGTAGTTGCAAGGCAAACTGTCTGCTCTTTTAGTCGAAAGATTTGTTGGCTATGATTTTTGAAAAAAATTGTTTTTAATAAAAAAGAGATAGATTTTTGAGATCTGTCAATTTTATTTCTGTTAATTTGAAGCTAAGCATCTCTATATACAATTCACATCATTTATCTATTGAAATACAATTTGCTCTACAAAACGGTTTTATTTTCTTCATATGATCTTTCTTCTTCGAACAATTAGTTTTCATAAAACCAATTTTTGTGATTTTTGCTTAATTGCCCCTTTTTTGTAGGTTTTTGTTTTTTTTCACAGTATCACAATAATGGGCATCATTTGATTTACAAATGTTGTTACCTTCAAAAAACTTAAACGAAGATTTTACGTGTTTTTAGTGATCACCTTAATATTTAATTGATTGGGTGGACATCGCTTTTGTGCATAATTTTTTGTAAAAATTTCTAGTTTTTACCTGTATTTGTTGTTCTTTTTGTAGCCGTATGGCATATCCTGGATAATGAAAGGCCTCAGTCGCTCTCTATTGAGGTATAAAAGACTTTCTCAATGATTTCTTTTATGCGTAATGTTTCTAATCAGTTCGATTTTAACTCTTTTTTTGTCATATATGGAAATTGCCATATATGGAAATTGCGGTCAGTTTTCTCACTTTTCAACTGGAAGTTAAAGAGCGAAAATTGCTTTAGTCAGCAAATTATGTTTGAAGGAAGCGCTGTCCGCAAAGAATTCTGCCGCAGGTTAGTTGCAGCTCAACCCCTTATTTTAGTAATCTTAATACTCCAAACTGTAAGATTGAGCGGCCAAATCCTACAATTATTAAAGTTTTCTGATATGCTTTCACAGCCGAACGTAAGTACTTTTGACCTTTATTTGATCCTATTTTTCACTCTCGGGCCCCTAATTGCTTTGTGGAAACAAGTTTCAAAAAGTTTAAGTGCATTTGCATTGAACCAAAATTGGGTACTGAAAACGCCAGCTACTTTTTTGAAGGTAATTTTCTTGCAGTACCCGTATACGAACGTGATGTCAAAGCAGCGGGCTAAGGGTGATCCGTTTCTAGTTTAGTATACACCATATGCCAAGCTCAATTGTGTGCCCATATTCTACATTTCTAGAGTTGTTTTGAGTCCAGCAGCCCAGTCCATATCAAGAAAAATATACCGCCAGAAGAACTGATTGCAGAAAGAGTGCGAAATTTGAATCATACTATGTTGAACGTTGTTTGTTAATTATATCATTTTTCTCAACGAATTAAATTTTTGTGTTTTATTTTTTTGTTTTTTCAATTATTTATTTGGTGTCTTTTGTTGGTTGGTTTTTCTCTGTCTTTTTCTCCTTTTCAATATGTAAAAGTTGTGAAGAGAAGAAAAATTTTTCATGTTTCTACAATATTTAGTGCTAAAACAATGATGCCAAGACAGAAATCTATTTTATTCTAGATCGCAAGAAAGTCCGTGCGAAATAATTGCTCCAAATTAAGTTGAGAGTTAAAATTAATAAACCATGAAAACTTCATGTTTAATTTTACAAGCAAATAAACAAACGTAAAAAGTTCAGATATCATGCCATTAAAAATTATCAAATCGTTCTCATTAAAAATTATCTTAATATGTTCTGTTTACTTATTTGTGCAAAAGCAACTATTTTAATGTCCTAAAACTGAGACTTGAAAATTTTGCTCAATTTTGGAGTGTATGTTTCTAAATGTCTTTGCGTCTCCATACAACTTTTACACATTAAAACAGCGCACCGCAATTTTTTTCTCTACTTTTTTCAAAGTCAAACTTTGCTTAAAAAGTAGTTTTAGACTTTGATTTGATAACCATCAAACGTTTTAAGACGACAAAAAGATAGAAAAAATAAATTTAATCGACTAACTGAAAACTGTCGCTAAACATCGCGCAAAATATCTGCACTATGAGATCTTTTTATAGATAAAAAACTTTAATTCCGTTAAAATAGAGAGAATGGTGAAAACGCAAATTAGAACCATTCACCGAAGATTGGTGGTTTTTTTCTCGGTCAAGAAAAAAGAACGTTGAAATTGCCAAACGCGAAGTTTGCAACGCAAAAGCGGCCGAAAACTCTTGCGAGCCAAAGTGGAGTGAAATAAACTGCAATCAAAACTAAGCTCTATCACACGGTGTAGTAGAGCAAATATATCCATTACGCGCGTCTACTGCAACCAAATTTTTGAGTAAATTTACTTGTTTTTATTATCAGATTTCACTTTTCCTAGTCAATAAATTGTGCGCGTGAAAAAAGATACTTTCGAAGTCTGGAGAAGAAAAGTGGGCCTTATATGGAAATTGCAGTCAGTTTTTTCGCTTTTCAACTGGAAGTTGAAAAGCAAAATTTGCTTTCGTCAGCATATTATCTTTGACGTAAGCGCAGTCCGCAAAGAATTGTGCTGCAAATTAGTTGCAGCTCAATCCCTTATTTTAGTAATCTTAAAACTCAAAACCGTAAAATTGAGTGGCCATATCCTAAAATGATTAAAGTTTTCTGAAATGCTTTCACAGCCGAACGTAAGTACATTTCACCTTTATTTGATCCTACTTTTCATCTTCGGGCTCTTAATTGCTTTTTGGAAAAAAGTTTCACAAAGTTTAAGCGCATTTGCATTGAACAAAAATTTGCAATTGAAAATGCCAGCTACTTTTTTTGAAGGTATTTTTTTGTGCAGTACCAGTATACGCTCGTGATGTTAAAGCAGCGGGCTAACCCATTCGATTGGGAGTTTGATCCTATTCTTGTTTATTAATCACCATATGCCAAGCTCAATTATGCGCCCGTATTCTACATTTCTAGAGTTGTTTTGAGTCTAATTGTCCAGTCCATATCAAGAAAAGTATCTGGCCAGAAAGACTGATTGCAGCAAGTTTGCGAAATTTGGATCATAATATGTTGAACGTTGTTTGTTAATTATATCATTTTTCTCAACAAATTAACTTTTTGTGCAATTATTTACTTTGATGTCTTTTGTTGGGCGGTTTTTCTCGGCAACAAAAAAAGAATATTAAAGCTGCCAAACACAAAGTTTGGAACGCAAACGCGGCCAAAAACTCCTATGTGCCAAAATGGACTGAAAAAAACTACCCCCAAAACTACTTACGCTCAGTTACCAAGTCTAATAGAGCAAATATATCCACTACGAGAATCTACTGGTACTAACTTGTTGAGTAACTTTACTCGTTTTATTAAAAAGATTTTTTCATTTTTTCCTATGTTAATACAATATGCGTGTGAAATATACTTTCGAAATTTGCAGACGAAAAGCCGATGGCATATATGGAAATTCCAATCATTGTTATTCACTTTTAAACTGGATGTTGAAAAGCGAAAGTTGCTTTTTGGAGCAGAATATGTTTGACAGAAGCGCGGTTTGCAAAGAATTGCGCCGCAGATTAGTTGCAGCTCAATCCCTCATTTTACTAGTCTTAAAACAATAAATTGTAAAATTGAGCGTTAAAATATTAAAAGGAATAAAGTTTTGTGAATTGCTTTCACAGCCGAACGTAAGTACATTTCACCTTTATTTGATCCTACTTTTCACTTTAAGGCTCTTGATTGCTTTGAAGAAACCATTTTCACATTTTAATCGCTTCTACATTGAACGGAAGTCGGCACCTGAAAACACCAGCTACTTAATTTGAAAGTATTTTTTTCAGTACCGCTGGACGCTCGTAATGTCAAAGCAGCGGGCTAACCCATTCAATTGGTATTGTGATCCTATTTCAGTTTAGTATGCACCATTTGTCAGGCTCAATTGTGTGCCCATATTCTACATTTGTAGAGTTGTTTCGAGTCCAGCAGTCCAGTCCATATCAAGAAAAGTATCTGGCCAGAAGGACTGATTGCAGCAAGAGTGCGAAATTTGGATCATACTATGTTGAACGTTGTTTGTTAATGAAATCATTTCCCTCAAGTATAGTGTTTTGCTTCTATGCGAATTGTTTTTCATGCGTTTACCCATTTGGTTTAATTTTTTTGTTTTGCTGCATGAGAAGTTTTTTCACTTAAACTGAAAAGGGGAAAAATATCAACAGTTAAGAGAACAGAAATATCTCGTTCGATAAGGATAATTTTATCAGTTTGGTTAAAAACCGGACTCAGATAGTGGAACTTAACACTGTAGTCTATTCGTGCATTCATGACCAGAAATTTCGTGCGTTTTTCCGTGTTTCCAGACTATGAAAATTTGAACGCACGACACCCCGGTCATGCGTCCATCTGGGTCTGGACATATCGACTTTCCCTCTGGGACCTCAACCTGGGTGGTCTCATTTCAGATACAAAAACAAATTGTCCATCGAAAATGTTTGATATGGAACAAAGTTGCAATTTTACACAAATTGGTCCCAGCGAAATTCGAGCGGGCTCTCAATTAAGTGAGAATAATTTTGAATGGAAAATGGATATCAAGAAACCATTGATTAATATTTGGTTGTCATTGTAATTTGGTTTTATTTGGTTGAGTTTGGTTCTAACAAAGAACACTTAATCCCGGAGCATGGGCAATTTATACTGCGTGAGACACAGTATGTATAAAGGAAACGCTTCCTGCCAAAAATAGTGCCCTCAATAATAGCTTTTTATTGTAGAATTGTCATGTATTGGCGACAAGTAAATATATCACAATTTCCCTCGGAGTTTAAAAGAGGGTTGATTTTTTTCTATGTATTAATTTTTTTGAATTGAGTTGCACGACAGAAGCCTAGTGCTTCAGAATGAGGTTACTTGGGACTATTTTTAATTTACTGTCTAAATTCTTCTAAATAAGCACTTGTTCTCAAACAGTTAGTTTTGCCTTTTTAAAGGTCAGTTCGCACAATAGTGGTTGATATTAAACTCAATTCAAAATGAATGTTTGTTTAGCGTTTTTCTAACCACAGACAAATATATATATTTTTTAAAATTGTTTTCTCTATGGCTCTTCAGTCCAGTTTTGCTATTATTATTTGCACCTCTGGCATCAGCGTTAATTGTGATCAATAGCGCAATATATAGATCACTTCGAATTTCAATTTTTAAAAAAGCAAAAATCATCACTCAACAACTTGATCTCTCCTTTTTTGTACACCAAAGCCACTACTGGACGAATGTTGCATGTCCAATTTATTGTTGTACAGTTAAGAAACCAAGAGAGACTACAGAAAAAAAGTAGATGCTCCCGGTTTTTTAATGGAATCAGATGTTTAATAATAGTGTAGCTACTATGCGTTCCGTTATCAATTCGATTACCTAATTTAGTTCTTTCGCTTTTATGAACTCTCTTAAGCATTAAACTGTTAAAACAATCTTGTTTAAATGCCTATGGCCTATTTTTCTCAAAAAGAAGAAAAATCAGGAAAATTTTGAGATTATATGAAATTATATATGTAGTGTAGAAAGCATACTTTTACGTTTATAGCGGACATAAGCAGAGTATTAGAGATCGGGTTAGTTAAGTTAGGTTCGGTTTTTAACTTCAGCTTTTTTTAATAATAGGTTATTTATCCGAAAGCCCCAGAGCAGAGAATTGAGTGATATATTTTAAACAAACAAAATTATTGATGAAAATGATATTGAATTGTCAATACATTTCAATTACTTAGCGAAGTTGTAAATGTACATCAGGCCCAAATCCAAACAAGTGAGCGAACTAATTCAATTTTAGCAATGCACTATAGAGGAAACATAAATTTTGAAGTGAACTAGGTATATTGAAGAGAACCAGAACTTGTATTTGAAGTGCAGAAATTAAGTTTTACCAGAGGAGAGCAACTAGTTATTTCTTGAATAGTGGCAGGGGCCTCTTCTTCGGTAGTTATATCAAGCGGACGTAATGCAAATTTCAACGGTATCTGCTCTTATGGTCGTCCGGGCTGATATATTTTTTGAGCCAATCTGACTAACCCATTCGTAGTTATTAACACCTAAAGAGGGTCAATTGGAAAGGTTCACATATTTTATGGTGATAACTGACCGTTTTAGCAAAAACTTATGGGCATAAGAGGTTGAAAACGAAAAAGCAAGCACTGCTGTCTATTTTAGTACCAAGAAAATAGATAAAAATAGAGATTTTATGGTGTTTCCTATAGATAAAAGATGATGAGTCTTTTTAAATGACTGCTTTTAGCAGACGATATTGAAAAACTCATTCGCAATTGAGTTGTTGTCTGTTTGGCATAAAGTTTGGTGGGTAAACTAAGTTTGATGCGATGAATTTGAATTTGAAGTTCGATTTCAGCTCAGAACCACCCCGGCAAACAAACAGCCCAACAGTGAAGCGAGGCGCAAAATTTGATTTCTCCCTGGGGCATTTGTAGTAGCCTTTTACTTTTTGGAGTGTTAGTGTAATTTTTAAGGCTTTCAAATTGTGATGATTTTAATTTCCGTGTGCCACCCGAAGTTGATGCTTCGGAAAGATCAGAGCGCCAAAAAAAATGGCCTTTTTGAGCAGCCGAGTGACTTTGAAGTTGTAGTATTAGGGTAACTTGAGGCAATACATTACTATAAGTACCAACCCCAGTCAGTTCCGACCAACTCGAACATTTTGCGCTCTAGCACTCATGACTAAAATAAGTTTCAAAACGCAAACAACTGGCAGCAGATAACACTAGTACCCCAATTCTTGGCATGAAAATAGATCGCAACCTACAGCTTGTTAAAATTGACCCAATGAAGTTTTGACCCTTAGAGCACGAAAATAGACAATTTGACGCGCAAACGAACTGTGACACCCTGCGTAAAACCCTTGGGAAATGTGTGCTTGCACTGCTCGTGTCATAGTAGTAACTAGGTCATTAAGTGTTGTGGGTAGGTGCACCTGTGAAGGAACTTTCCTTGATGATAGTTTTTCTACCAATTTGAACACTAACCTGAGGCGAATGGCCCCTAATTGACCCCTAGAGATCAAGTTTTGAAAATAAAAAAAAATGTTTTTTTTTGCATTCTAAGTGTTGGAACAGCATGAAAGTTTTGCAAAACTATGAAGAAGGTTTTCTCCTATCTATTCGGATTAAATTTAGTAGAAAAATTGATAATTGGCTTTTAACAGAGATTATTTATAATTAAATTTTTCTTAATAGTTGAAAAGGAGTGATAAGAGCGTTTCAAAACAAATTTCGATGCTAACTGAGCAGTATTGAATATGACAACCGCCATTTGTGTGATGAAGTGAAGTGGGTTGGCTTAACAGTCCAAAGGAGTTTATTTAAGATAAGAATAAAATCAAAAAACAATTGACAGCAGTTGAATGACAGAGCATAGTTTTGCAATAATTTATTTTCAGACTGAAACGAGTGCAAATGTGACAGACTAGGGAATGTGACAGATTACGAGTGCAATTAACTTTTTTTCAAAGGTAGGCTGCTCATATAAGATGGCTTTGCTCACATTAGATCGGTTTTTAAGTTGAGCGTTTAGGTTCAAAATTTACTCACCGGCTTCAAACTAACTAAATTTCATTGGGATAACTAAATATGCGTTTCGAAAAACTCTTCAATACTAGAAAAAGTTTTGTCTAGTATTGTATGTTTTTATAGTTGTCAAGAAATGTCAAAATATTAGAAGATTTAGTTCAAAAGCGCTCTAAAGCTTTCGCGTCAATGCTTATTGACTGAATAATTTAAATGAGAAATTAGCTGGAATAATTTTTCTTTACCACGCAAATTTGAGATTTTTGAACAAACAGCTTTTTAGCGAACTAGACTTGCCTAGGTTTTTTCACTCTTAATAAGGACGAACAATAGTGAATTAATGTCAGATGACCACTGACAATAATGTTTTTAGTTTTTCCCAAAATCCTGGGATTGTATTTAATTGATCAATGAAATCGTTGATTAATGCGATAACTAGTTCTGTTTGATTTGATAATAGGTCTTTGCGTTCTATGGTTCAAATCAATCTCTTATGTAACTAGTTCAGTTAGTTTAAACTTTGCGGTTGCCTGAATTTCGTCAAAGAATTTAAAATAATCATCCACTCTAGGTTTGTAAAAATTTAGGACGAATTAATAAGAGTTAATCTTTCTAAACGCTTTTAAGGGAGAATCATAAACTATTCATTCAAATAACTGTTTCAAGATAGTTTTTGCAGTTTTAATTTTTATTTTATTTTGTTTTTTTATCTTTTTTATTTTGTTTGTGTTCAGTTAATTTTTGTGCTTTGAATTAAGGCGAGATATGACGCAGTCAAAACAACTAATTTCAGTGACAAATATGTTTAGAGAAGGGTTGCTGAATTGTTCGACCTGAGCTTTTTGGATAGAATTTCAGCTAAACTTCAAAATTCAGTCTTTTTTGTCAGAAATGGGACAAAAATGCTTTTTATCCCATTTTCTTTAAATTTGCTGGAAGTCGACAATTAAATACTGTGGACATATACTTTGTAAGCTCACAGAGAGATCTACCAGCGCTATCACTGGCTTTTAGAGTCTTCTGCAATTACAATATTGCCAATTTTTCGCAAATTTAAACTCGACAATTATACAATATTTTTATTTAATTTTGATATACTGGAAAATTTCTTTTAAAAATTGATCTATTTCGCAAACATATAAACAATTAAGTGTTTTTAGACGTACAACTATATCAGTACTGATGTTGATCTCACCATAGATCCTTACAGTAACAAAATTTTTAGATTTTATTAGATCGCGGCCTATTTTTGTAAAAATTATTTCCGCATTTGTAGTTTTTGTTTTTATTACTGATAACAATTTCGAATCAGGGCTCAATTTTTGACCAATACAATTTACAAAAAATGCGGCTCAAGAACACATTATGATTTCAGAGTTAAGCTCATGGTTTTTATGGTTTTGATCAAATGTTTTCGTAAAATTTTATGGACTCTTTATGTTTTGCTTTCATTTTTTATGGTTTTGGTAGTCCAAGGTTTTGCTCAACCCAATCAAAGATCAATTGGTTTTTTGAGTAGGTATAATTCAAACTGGGCAATGACTTCAGTTGTTATCTAAGATCTCTTGTGACTCCAAATATAATTGTTGTTAAAAAATGACGAATAGTTTTGGAAATTTGACAATATTTTATCTGATTTATCTCAACTTGTTACGTAGTCTCCGTAAACACATGTAAAAATCCATTTCCTGTGAGTTATCAATTCATGTCTGTAAGAGTTAATCTTTAGCTAATGGTTTCTTAGTTTATATATTACCAGTTGGCATTTTTTTTTTTATTTTTGAGCAATTTCGTTTAATAGCTAAATGTTTATTGTTAATGACTTTCAAATGAATTTTGTTATCAACACAATGAAAATTTTTTTGAATTGTCTACTTTTAGTTGTTTCGTTAGCATGCAACTCGACCTCGTTTATAGGAAGTGTCAATTACTTTTAATCAATCAGCATTAATTTCTCTGTTGGTTATATGTTTTGACTGATGGATTCCACCATTTAATTTCATAAATATTCAACTTTTTGATACTGTTCAATTTCTGGGTTTCTTTTCCTTGTCTTTTGTACGAAGTCTTTTCTTATGGAAGACTTGGAAGACTCAGCGATGTTCAGATGGGAAGCAAATGATAATTTAGAGTTCTTGGAGATAATTATATTGCTTTCAAAACTGCGGTTTCGTAAAATTGTTTTTTTTGAAGTTTTGGCTTCTGAACTTGTTGTTACTTTGTAGTCTTGTGAATTATTTTCAATAACAACAGACAAAATTGTCTGACTGTGGAGCTGAAGTTAATCCAACTCTATTTTGTGAATTATTATGCTCTTTATGACTTTCGAAAATGCTCAATTTCAAAAACATTTCTAGATTGTTGAGCTTCTCCATTTTTTATTTTTTTTTCGTTGGATCTGTAGCTTAGTCTTTGCAACGAAAGACCGAAACCTGTTTCCAAAACCCATGGCAAAAACCCGTGAGCTATGAATTAATCTTCATAACGGTTTAATTTCAGCAAATTGTTTGTCGGCTTTGTTTCCACGAGATTTCATAAATCGTTTGTGATTTTTTCATATTTGTACTTTTTATAAGTTTTACTTTTCTTTTTAAATTATAACATTAATGTTGGGTCCTATTGGTTTTGAAATGATTGCGCAATTGAACGTGTTTAATTTTCTCAGTGACAAACTTCTGGTTTTAAGCGCTTGACTGCCACTGGCGAAAATTTAATTGAATTTTTTTTTAAATTTTTGCCCCTATTTTTCTTCTTTTTGTAGTCATATGACGTACATTGGATAATGCCAGGTCCCTATTGCGTTCTTTGGAGTTATAATAAATAAACATTTAAATAATTTTGGTTAATATTTAAGGTTTTTAATCACTCTGAAATTATTTGTTTCAAAAAATGGAGTTTTTGAACTTCGCCCCCTTTTGGCTCTTTTTTTCCACCTGTTACCCAGTCACATTGCGGACAGGTCCAATATCTTTTCTAAAAAAACATAGGTAAATTTGTTTTGTTTTGGTTTTATCTGATGCAAACTTGATTTTGTTATTATTATTTATTGTAGTATAGACATCGGGTTTTACTCGTTATTAATGCTTGTTTTTTTTCGGATTGACTTTTCTAGTAGTCCCAGCAACAAGATGTTTCATCAGCCCTCTAGCTTGGAATTCATTATATTATTAGTAGTTTGATGAACGACATGTATGTCTTGAACGTTTTCTATCTCTTCCTCATTTGGTAGCCTTTTCAGTCAAGAATGTGGATGGGGTCGGAACATTATGTGCAAACGCACATTACCGAGCCTCTTTGTTTTACTATCTTTTTCTTATCTAAGCAATTTTTTCTATCAATTTTCTAATAGGAATTTTAATTTTAAAATTTTGTGTTATAATGAGTTCCCATAAGCTGAGTAGAACACCATTTTTTGCATAAAATGCTTTAATTTAATTTTTTATTCAATTTGATCATGATTTGAGCTGATGAGCATTTTGGGGTTTCTTCCCTCAAACTATCCCTGTGACCAATACCGTTCGAGGGCAAATATTTATCTTGTCATCAGAGAAATCAAGTAGCAAAGAGGCCGCCAAGATGAAGTCAAATTATGGTTCAACTACAATCCTCTTTTCGACTATCTCACTATCCAACAGTTGGAAAACGGTCGATGGCTTAAACTGATGTATATCGATACAGCGCTCCGAGGACTCAGGTTGAGTTTCGGTTTTGTGAACACTCTGCTTGTGTTCATTCTTATGAAACCATTTCAGGAACCTGTGAAAAGACTGGCGTCTGCTATAAAGAAGCGAACAATGTAACTGGAAAACTAAATACAAACTTTGTGCCACGTTTCCGCCATCACAACAGCAACCTTTATATGAGCTAGCACCCTTACTAAAGAAGTGGACCGATTCCACCATCATACCTAATTAATTCCACTAAGCGTATCCTACAGGTGAATAGAGCGTATCAGAAAAGAGCCCAATGATAGGGCAAAAAAGAACGATCAAACTGGTTGGTAATTGCCGCCTAATCATTTCTTTGCCACCCAAGACCACATTTTAGATAAATGTTAAATAAATGTGGAGGCGCTGGCTTAAACTTCCCTGCCATTTTTCCCTTCTAGTAACATCAATGCTGACAGTCATGACAAACCCTAATCAAAGAAACATTTGATGTACAATTATTCAGTTTTTACGCCAAGAAACTTAAACTGCAGGCGTTTATTCACCTGACTATATTTGATACCTCGAGCATTATAATCAGCAAATAAAACTATTTTGAGTGGGAGTTGTCTTCAGTGTCCACTTTGCGGTGGCGGTCAAGCAAGCCGATAGGCAAGCGAGCCGAATTTTGAAAATGAGGTCAAGAAAGCTGAAAAATTTTTTCAGATACCCGTATTTTAAGTTGCCCCTGGCCCGCTATTTCCGGTTTAAATCCCACAGCGGATGAGAGGCATGGCCATGGACAGCGGTCCGCTGAGGCCGGTACCCACTAGATGTCTAAAAATTGACGTATTTTTGTTTCTTTGGTTCATTGGAATACATTATGCACTATAATACTACGCTCAGTTATGATTGTAACGGCTGACAATGTATTATTTCTGATAGATTACATAACTATTACATAACTTTCGGCTTGCTTTTCTGTCGGCTTGCTTGCCTATCGGCTTACATTGCATTCGCCCCATTTTGCAAGCATACATGATACACTATGGTACCAAAATGTACGTACATCTGAGGAATTTTTAATAAGCGTTACGAACATCAAATAATACAACATTTTGACTTCGAATCAGTTCTCTAAAAACGAGTCAATACCCCTTAGCTTTTTTAGACATTTTCTATAGTAATCATACAAGTTTCTAACGACATGTGAGTCAAATGTCCGACACTTTTGTTCCAAATGTTTCCCAAAGAGCTGTCTGCTTTGGTAACTGCTGCTCCAAAATTGCCCATAAGTTTTCAATTGTATTAAGATCGGGGCTACTTGCCCACCAATCCAGTACCTCCCACTCCCGCTAAGAAAACGATGACAACCTTTGATTTATGCATCAAGGAGCATCAATTTGTTCAAAAAATTTCTTCGAGTTTAATACACGTCTCGCTTCTCAGAAACGACCCCGTTTGTTTCATAATCTTGCAAAATTCAGATTTATTCTGTTTCGCCCCCAACCCCCAGTGTTTTTACGCCCCCAGTTACAAATTATATTTTGATATATAGCACGTTACTATGTAAAAAGATAGCACGTGCGCCTGGGGTCGTGAAAAATGTAAACCCACTAATCTGGGGGAGGGGCAAAACAGAATAGATCCCAAAGCTCTGGCTATACTATTGCAAAACTTTGAATCCCTGAACAACTCTATCAAAATGATAATTAACCGAAAAAAATATGCATAACAACAATCAGTGTGCACTTTTGTTTTTTTTAATGAGCCATCAATTCCACTGATTTTGGAAAACGAATTTGCTTTAAATCAGTACTAGTATCGTTTGTTTTAGTAAGGCTATCATTGCTTCGACAAGAAAAATAGGAAGGATAAGCCTCTAAAACCTTATAATGGAAAACTCAAAAGAATCTTTAACTTTATTAGATTTTATTCGATTGTTATTTATCTGTTGAAGATTCACAATTTCAGATCAAACAAGTTTATCGCCATGCAGGTAACACAAAGGAACCAAAAATTGACTGAGTATTGCGACACGGATTCATATTTTGCAAGAATTTTAAAAGGAAGATAAAAGAACTGTGAATTCCTTTGCAATACTCCCTCCCAGAATCTTGAAAGACTTATTCACTTCATTAGCCATGTGATTAAAACTAAAGCCGGAAAATATGAAATTTTAGAACAACAATAGCGTAACAAAATTGAAGTATTCACAATTAATGTGTTACTAACTAATAATTTTATACTGTAATAATTTTAAATAAACTCTGAAATTGTTGTTAGTCAGAGTTCTTTTTATAACACGACGCTCAATTTTCTTAGTCCCTTTTTTCAAAAAAATATATACTCAAATATAAACAAAAAACAACATAATAATTACTGAAAAAGATTAAAAAAAGGGGAAATCTTATGTAAATGAATAGCATGAATGTGCTTGTGAGTAGTATTCATAGAGCTCAGTGCGAAAGAGGTGATATCATGCCATGGGGATATTAGTGAATTAATACCATGCAAAATCATAGGGATAAAGTTTATAAGTATGCAAGCCGATAATGTGATAGATAATTACATGCGGATAATATGGTATCTGATTATCTAGCCATCTAATTTAACTAAATTTTCCCTTCTCACTTGCCGTCCCCATAAAAAACTTCAGCTAAAATACGTTTCGTACAAACTGGACTGTTCATATAATTCGACCCAAGTCCCATTAAATTGAAAAAAACAGGAGTTAAAAACCAGACCACTGCAAGTCTGTTTAAAGGAATTCAAACTGAAATCAACACATGGAAGCACAAAAAAGCTGTTTGCTTTGAAACTACTATTCGCCTATTTTTTCTCTGCCTTCAGTATCAATGACAAGGCAAACACTCTGTTCTTTTTCTGAACTAGTGGCTCTATCGAAATCAACGAATTGGTTTTCAGTGGAATTACTTTCTCTGATCATTCCGGCATTGATCATTCCAGAATCGGGCGGTGAAAATTTGCTGGCAATGTCATCTCTTGACTTATCCTCTCACTGCAATATTTGCGAGTTCTATTGGCCTAATGCTGTGTTATGGAATATGAACTTGAGGGAAACCTAGTCTCTTTCAGATACTTCTGTGAATGTCTTCTAAACTTTATCGGAATTTTGGCTGTCGGTACTCCCAAGGTCTGTTTTCGTTAAGAGGGAATGTGGCAATGATTTTTTCAGCATTTGTTGCAATTTGGTTGCAGTGCTTTTGGGCTGTTGATGTTTTTGTTTGATAAATAGGAAATTTTTTGATGGGAGGAAATGAGAGAAAGCTAAAAATTGGAACGGAGTTTGAAACAAATTTGTATTAAATTAGCACTGCTAGAGTTTGTTTTAGTTAAGCTATCATTGCCTCAACTGCAAAAAACAGATATAAGCCGCCAAAACCTCATAGAGGAAACCTCAAAAGCATCTTTAATTTTATTAGATTTTTTTTCGACGGAATATTAGTTATCTGTTAAAGATTTACAATTTCAGATCAAACAAGTTTATCGCCGTGTAGGTAACACAACGGATCCAGAATTTGAACGAGTATTGCAAAACGGTCTCATATTTTGCAAGAATTTTAAACGGAAGATAAAAGAACTGTGAATTCCTTTGCAATACTCCTTCCTAGACTCTTGAAAGCATTATTCACTTCATTAGCCATGTAATTATAGATATAGCCGGAAAAGATAAAATTTTAAAAGAACAATGGCGTAACAAATGTGAAGTAATTAAATTTAATGTATTACTAACTATCATTTTTATACTGTAATTTGTTTATAAAAAACCCTTAAATTGTTGCTTATCAGAGTTCTTTTTATAACACGACGCTCAAGTTTTTTTTAGTCCTAATTTAAAAAAAATTAGTTAAAAATATACTTAAAAACAACATAATGATTTCTGAAAATGATACAAAAGGGGAAAATTTTTATGTATATGGATAGCAAGCATGTGGGTGTGAGTAGTATTCATAGAGTCGCATAGGAAAGGGGGGATATCATGCCATGGGGATAATAGGGAATAAATCCCATGCAATATAATAGGGATAAAGTTTATAAGTATGCAAGCCGATAATGTGTAGATAATTACATGCGGATAATATGGTATCTGATTATCTAGCCATCTAATTTAACTAAATTTCCCCTTCTCACTTGCCGTCCCCATAAAAAACTTCAGCTAAAATACGTTTCGTACAAACTGGACTGTTCATATAATTCGAGCCAAGTCCCATTAAATTGAAAAAAACAGGAGTTAAAAACCAGACCACTGCAAGTCTCTATAAAGGAATTCAAACTGAAATCAACACATGGAAGCACAAAAAAGCAGTTTGCTTTGAAACTACTATTCGCCTATTTTTTCTCTGCCTTCAGTACCAATGACAAGGCAAACACTCTGTTCTTTTTCTGAACTAGTGGCTCTATCGAAATCAACGAATTGGTTTTCAGTGGAATCACCTTCTCTGATCTTTCCAGCATTGATCATTCCAGAATCGGGCGGTGAATAGTTGCTGGCATTGTCATCTGTTGATTTATTTTCTCACTGCAATATTTGTGGGATCTATTGACCTAACGCTGTGTTATGGAATATGAACTTGAGGGAAACTTAGTCTCTTTTTAGATACTTCTGTGAAAGTCTTCTAAATGTAATCAGAATTTTGGCTGTCGGTACACTAAAGGTCTGTTTTTTTTGTTGAGGGACTGTGGAAATGACTGATGATTTTTTCAGCTTGTGTTGCAGTTCGGTTGCAGTGCTTTTGTGCTCTTGGTGTACTTGTTTGATAAATAGGAATATTCTGGTAGGGAAGAAAAGAGTGAAAACTAAAAATGGAAAAGGAGTTTAAAACAATTTGTATTAAATCAGTACTGCTAGATTTTGTTTTAGTTAAGCTATCATTGCCTCGACTGCAAAAAAAGAGGGATATGCCGCAAAAATCGTATAATGGAAAACTCAAAAAATCTATAATTCTATTAGGTTTTTTTGCGACAGAATTTTAGTTATTTGTTAAAGATTTACAATTTCAGATCAAACAAGTTTATCGCCGCAGGTAACACAACGGAACCTGGAATTTCAACGAGTGTTGCGAAACGGATTTATATTTGACAAGATTTTTATAAAGAAGATAAAGAACTATACAATCCTTTGCAATACTTCTTCCTAGACTCTTGAAAAAATTGTGTTCACCTCAATAGCCCAGTAAATATAACTAAAGCCGGAAAAAAATTTTAAAATAATAACAGCGTGACAAACTTGAAATAATGAAAATTAATGTGCAACTAATTACTTATTTTATGCTGTAATTAGTTCATAAAAACTCTGAGTTCTTTCTTTAACACGACGCTCAAGTTTTCTTAGTTTTTTTTTTTCAAAAAAAGCTTGTTAGTTAAATATATACATAAAAACAACATAATAATTTCTGAAAATGATAAAAAAAAGGGGGAAAATTTTGTGTAATTGAATAGCATGCCTGTTCTTGTGAGTAGTATTCATAGAGTCCAATAGGAAAGGGGGGATATCATGCCATGGGGATAATAGGGAATAAATCCCATGCAAAATAATAGGGATAAAGTTTATAAGTATGCAAGCCGATAATGTGTAGATAATTACATGCGGATAATATGGTATCTGATTATCTAGCCATCTAATTTAACTAAATTTCCCCTTCTCACTTGCCGTCCCCATAAAAAACTTCAGCTAAAATACGTTTCGTACAAACTGGACTGTTCATATAATTCGACCCAAGTCCCATTAAATTGAAAAAAACAGGAGTTAAAAACCAGACCACTGCAAGTCTGTATAACGGAATTCAAACTGAAATCAACACATGGAAGCACAAAAAAGCTGTTTGCTTTGAAACTACTATTCGCCTATTTTTTCTCTGCCTTCAGTATCAATGACAAGGCAAACACTCTGTTCTTTTTCTGAACTAGTGGCTCTATCGAAATCAACGAATTGGTTTTCAGTGGAATTACTTTCTCTGATCTTTCCAGCATTGATCATTTCAATCGGTCAGTGAATAGTTGCTGGCATTGTAATCTGTTGATTTATTCTCTCACTGCAATAATTGTGAGTTCTATTGGCCGATCGCTGTGTTATGAAATATGTACTTGAAAGAAACTTAGTCTTATTATAGATACTTCTGCGAATGCCTTCTAAATGTCATCGGAATTTTGGCTGTCGGTACACTAAAGGTCTTTTTTTGTGGTGAGGGACTGTGGCAATGACTGATGACTTTTTCAGCTTGTGTTGCAGTTCGGTTGCAGTGCTCTTGTGCTGTTGGTGTACTTGTTTGATAAATAGGAAAATTCTGGATGTGAGGAAATGAGTGAAAGTTAAAAATGGGAATGGAGTTTGAAAGTTTTTTTTTGAGTTTTTGAATGTTGTTGGACGCATTTTGTAATACCGTGAAACTTTAAGTACGCGAAGTATTTTCAGGTGTAAGTTCTTTGAAGTAATTTTTCAGCTGACTGTCCGCAGTGCTGCTTTAATTATATTCACCAAATGCCCTCTAAATGTTTTGTAAATATCACACGTGTACAGCGGTTTTTGTTCAGAAGAGTTGTTCTGAATAACGTTTTCACTTCGCGCGGCTGTTAAATGATATAAATGTAAAAGTTTTGGTTCATTCGCAACGACGGAATTCTCAGGCGGAACATGGTCAACCGTTCCTCTTTTGCGACACGCTGTGCAGCTTCAATTGCATTCTTTGGCACTTATTTCTTAGTTTAACTAGTCATGTTTGCGCTATTAACATCTTCCGCGAAATAATGTACGTACGGACTGGTTTGTTGACCGCTTTGAGATCCCGTTCTCAGTTCAGCTCAATCTGTTTCAAACAAAATCAGTGAATTGTCTAGTTTTTTAAAGAATTTCGTCTTGTTCAGCAGATATGTATTTGAAGCAAATATCTAGCAATGGCTTGCAATCACAACCATCTTCTCGTTTTTTCCACTCTATAGATACTTTGATCAATTCTGTCTTAATTAAACGGAATGTATGCCCAATCGTTTTGTATCCCCAATTTGTCTACTATAACACGCTTGTCCGTTTTGATTATAATATGCTCTATAATTTCATAATTAACTTTTGGTCAGCTTCATCTTTTCACCTCGGAGAGTTCTGAACCTTGCAAAATGCATACATTTGTCTCTAAATCTTTGTCAATTTGGCAGTTAGTGAATATTTGACTTCCACGACAGTGAATTTTGCACAATTGGTATTTCAACGTTACAATTCAAAACATCAAAAGCGAACTATTTTTTCGGTGGAAGACAAACAGTCCTTTCTAGTGTTTGACAAACCCCGGCTTGACCACCATAAAAACTAAAACCCCGTCGATCATGCTAAGGATAGCAGAATCAGTTGGAGGCTCTACAATTCCGTGGGGGGCTTTAATGGGAAAGACCCAGACAAATACTAGAAAAAGGGGAGGCCAAGTTGCAAGTTGGCAGAAAACAGCGGCACAGACGGAATGAGATACACGTACAGTGCAAAACATAAACAAACGACATAAACGAACGACAATGGAAAAACAAACGACATTTGATGGAAAACGAGGCAGCTGAAAAACCAAGCAAACTAGGAAGCCGTAACTAGTGTAAAAACCAAATCACACCCCAGAGGATCCTATGGAAAACAACTCTCAGTGAAATTCAACGGGAGCTTTGAAATTGGAATAGAACTCAAAGAAATGACGCAGTAGACTGGAAATTAAATTCAAATTGCCGGCAAACTATACAAACAGCTGCGGAAGCAACGCATCAATACTAGCCGTAACAAGTCACTCTAGATTGAAACCAAGCAGACACAATTACAATGCAAAACGATGCCATGCATAATGTAAGTGAAAGTAATACTTATCCCAGAGAGAAGTCATTATAAATTACTACATTATAATTATACTGAGATAATTTTCGAGTCAAAAACCGAACCAGCCGTAACTCAGGAACCAACTAACTCACACGGTTACGTGAAAGAGAGCCGACGTTAGAAAGAGCCAATGTTAGAAAGCGCCGAAACCTGACTTGATTTAAAAAGGGCCGAAAGCAAAAAGTTGCCTTTAATTACCCTAAATTGTCAGTTGATTACCGAGAAAAGTTATCAAGTATGTTAATTGGTCTTTTATTTGGTTGTGATAGTTTCATATCAAGTCCCATAAGCCGCTGAGGCATGGCCATGGCCTGCGATAATTTCAAGATATCTAATTACCGATTCGCTTTCAGTTTCTTTTACTAAAAAATATAAAAATTTCCTTTCTCAAATACTCGGTTATGATTGGTTGAGAATTTGGTAGTCTCATTTCGGAAGGCAATTTAATTGGCCGCAAAATTTATCTTAATTTATTGACTAATAGTTTAAATTAATTTTTGGCACTCTTTCAATCGGCTTTTTTCACTTCGGCTCTCTTACGAGTCATCAGCCCACTCTTTAAAGCTCAGTATGACAAAAACAATCAATCAGCACATTAGATAAGACAAATATATCAGGAGAAATAACGGATCTTTTCTGCTAGCGCCCCAGCCCTATATAGCCGTTAACTTAGCACCCCCCAAAATCTAAGTTTTCGCGATTTATAAGAGCAATATTTGCATTTCAATGAAACAAGAGTGTCTAGATAGATTGAAGGCACTCATAGAATAGTTTCCTCGCAAATTTTAAAAAACAATCAAGCCCTTTTTGTAGCCGATAACACCAAAAATGATCTAATACAGAAATTTTTATTGATGCTTACGTTATATTCAAAAAATTTTGGTTGAAATACGTAACAAAATCAAATCATAGCTGAGCTAGCGTTTAATAAATGCATATTGTTCATGCATATTCTTGTATAAACTTACTTAGCTTGAATAATATGTTTAAATATTTATAAATGGGCGTGCCAAACTAAGTGTGGCGCTAGCAGAAAAGATCCGAAATAATAAACTACAAAATACTGCTTCACTAATCTAGAGAATCAAAACACGCTAACCTTGAAAAAAATGCTGAAGTCAAAAAGTATGGCGGTTATTGATTACGGGAAAATTTTGTTAAGATAGTGATTGAAAAGCAGTAAATTGAAGAAGCACAAAGCAAGGTCCAAACGTTTTGGTATAGGATTTCTTTGTATCAGTTAATGTAACTGAGTTATATCTCAGTTGCATTAACTGAAACAATTAACGAACCTTGCTTTCTAATATTTTTTTTCAATTCCTTTTCAATACAAACTAATTTGGGAAAATTTAGGTCAATTTATTCAATTTTTCATTGGTTATGCATATTTTTCCAATAAAAGAACCTAGCAGAATTATTGACTAAATTTTGTTCAAGATATATCTTGAGAATTGTTGTAGAAATAATTGGCCACCGGTAGTTTTCTAGCGGTTCAAAAGTATTTATTACTTCTTCAACTAGGTACGTTTCGTGTGCACAAGTTGTACTCGTTATGAATGGTAACCGGTCCATATTTTTGACATTGCCTACCTCCTTTTTAAAGTCCCCGTAGATTGCATCGACAGATTTTATTCAGATATTTTGTTACTTTTTTCGAAAAAAGTCGCATTGCATTTCGGCAATGTCATTTCGGCTATTGCATTTCGGTAATTATCGACATCGGAGAGTTTAATTATTTAGTTTGGAGCACGTTTCAAATTTGTATTGTTTTTAAATGTATGTACAAGATCATCAAGACAGGAAGGCAAATGAACGATTTAAATGCACAAAAGTTGTTTCCAAAACATTCACCAAAGCCATTGACTTTTATCTGAAAACTTGAAAATGTAAAAGTACATTTGGTTCAATTTTAAAAGGGCGTTGATAGAAATGAGCATCTTTCAAGGGATGTAACATGAGCAGAAGATTACGCCATGCCAGAGCAGTGGACCCATTTTCAATAGAGAGCGAAAAGTTTTCCCAACTGGCTTCGCCGCGATTTCCGGATTACTGGCGTGATAGCCGAGAGATAACGTGTGTGATTCACACGCCAACAATTGTGAGTTCAACCCTCTGCATCCGTAAATTTGTCTGTATTAGTTTGAGCTCTTACTTAACCGTAGCTTCAGGTTAACCATAGCCTGACCATTGTTCGCTGCAATGAATGATTCCACGGGAAAATTTCAGACGCAAAAAAGTGACTATGGTTACCAAAAAAGAGCAATGCTGCTTATACAAAGAAAAAGTTGAAATGTGGGGAATAATAAGAAAAGGGGCAGCTGAGCACAAGCCGTTGTGGCCTAATGCTGTTGCAAAATGAACTAAAATTATTATTATTACATCCCACTGCACATTAGAAGCATGACCAAGAACAGCCGTCCGCTCGGTTGCCGGAAAAAAGTCCCACGGAAAAAACACACTTCATTTTAGATAGGAAATAAATCCCCACGGTAATAGACCCTCACGGAAATAAACCCCCACTTTACTATTAAAGAACTGAGCATTTAGTGCGTTTGGCCATGCCTCAGCGGCTCGTGAGACTTGATACGAAATATCAAAACCGAACAATTTATCGCGACCAAAATTCCATTTTAAAATGGCGGTTTATTTCCGTGGGGGTTTATTTCCGTAGGGGTTATTTTCCGTGGGGGTTTATTTTCCGTGGGGGTTTATTTTCTATCTAAAGCTAAGTGGGGGTTCGCTATCTCACTGATAGAATTATCAGCTTGTTAGAACTGTAAGCTAACTTAAGGCTTATATGTTTTTAGTAAGTATAGATATGGTAGAGGTAGAGGTTCCTTACTGGGTTCCAATGTGGGGGGGGGGGGGGGGGGGGAGATTGCAAAGATTCCGACTTCCAACTGATAAAATGTTCTCTCTGAGGTAAAATAGTAGAATTATCTAATGTTTATCTATCATTGGGTTAAAAGCTGACAGAAAAAACAACGACGCCACTAGATGTGAATTTTATGCTGAAAACGGTTTGAAGACTGGTTTAATAATGAATAAGCTTTGTCATTCAGTTGTTCAGCAAGAGTCAAGCTTTTTTTATCAACCAATACAAAGAAAAATTACTAGCAGTAATTGCCTGTGTTCCTTATTTCTAGCACAGTTTTCCTTTCGGCCTTAGTTTCTTGATTTATTAACCCACAATTAATTAAAGTTTTAAATTGGAGGAAACAATTAAAGTTTCCAAAAGTGAGGCAGCTGAAAAGCAGTTTCAATAAAAACATCAACTATCTTTGGCAGGAGAAAACGTGGCTCTGAAAAACTTTAATTGACTCAGGTTAGATTTCAGCATCATAGCAAACCAAAATAAGTGTTAGTATTTGTCCGTTTTAATAATGTGATAATCGCGGTACTTGACTTGGACAATAACTGAAAGGACAAAATACAAAAAGCCCATAAAAGTCGTCACAAAAATATATTATTAAACGAAGTTTATCCATTGTTGTAGCCAGAGGACCATACCGCTAATTCTCTTTGGTTAAAGCAGATCTTTTTCATTGAGCACTAAAGTCTTTTTCTGAACAACCTCAATTGATATTTTAATAACCAATGTTATTACGTAATGCTGTCGCAATACTCATAAATCAATGAAAATCGACAATCGAACACGACAAAAATCAATGAAAAGAGTATTCAGCGTTGCAACTTTATTAGAAATTCTGCAAATAGAATTGATGGCTCTTCTATTTTTTTGAAAACTAATACAAAGTTGTTCTCAAAAATATGCAGGACTGTATTAACCATAATCACTGATGACATAAATATAAAAAATGACCTAAAAGCAAAGCTGTAAATTGACGGTCTATTGTCCAAAAGAATTTTTGTTAAAAATTAACAAACATGCAGCATTTGAAGTGCTGACCCAAGAAAACTTTTCCAACAGTTGTTCACAACCGTCTGACCAAAGTCTTTGACGTGAAATTATTTGGAATGCTGAGTTCTGGTCTTTTTTAATCAAAAAAGCAGACAACCAAATTAAAGGACTGTCTTGAAAAACTGAGATAATAAAACATTAATTCCTCAAATGTCTACTTTGATCATCGTTCTTTTTATATTTCCAGAGGGAGGCCCATTGGATTATTTTAAAAATAACAAAACTCATGACAAAATTCACACAAATGGATTAAAAACTAGAGTTTTTTCAGTTGTGGAGTCAAATGAACACCGCTAATTCGCGTAGGATCAAACATGCCTGTTTGACTGACGTCTCATAAATATATTTTGACTAATTGCGTCATTTTGCTGAAAAAGTTGAAGCGTTGCAAATCTAGAGAAACATTTACACTATTTCTTACTAAGCTAATACAACGTTCTCAATTTGCGGTTGTTGAAAATAATTTTACTCAAAAAAGTGTGGATTGAAATGCATCCCCTGTCAAGTCGGTAAAGGAAAACAATTGATTGATTTGTTTTCTTTTTCACGCAAAACATCAAAGCAAAAGAAAAAATTTGAGCAAATAGGTAACTTTATATACGTGGATCTATAAATTAAGACTGATTTTAAAGACAATTTTCAGTCAAACTTCTGCAAAGTCGACAATGGATGGTTATCTTGTAGGAATCTGGCAGATTCTGGCAGATTCTTACAAGACATTGCATCTTCTGACAAAAATTTTTGGCAGATTCCTACAAGATAACCATTTTTCTGCCAGATTCTTACAAGATAACCATTTTCTGCCAGATTTCTACAAGATTACCATTTTCCTGCCAGATTCCTCCAAGACAACCATTTTCGCCAGATTACTAGAATCGAACCATTTTTGTGCCTGGGTCTTACAAGATTTCTAATTATTGTCTGATTAACAAAAGATAACAGTTTTTTTTTCTAAAATTCCTGTAAGGTAAAAACCGTTCTGAAAATAGTTTTGAAACTGATTCTTCTCTGGGAATTCTTTTATATAAGTTAACTCTGCAACTACATAACGCTACTTGAATTTTTCATGTATTGTCGCAATTTTTAATTAAAATATTTGAAAAACTGGCAATAAGAAAAAACATTTGTTGCATTGATATCATAAGTATGTCATGTACTCTAAGTGAAATATAGTCAAATAAAAATTTTGGAAAAGTCCATCATATCTAGCAACGTTTTTTTATTAAGCTCTGTTTGTATATGATCGTGCTGTTGTATAAGATCGACAAGAAAACTGTACTGAAAATTTTTTTCAGAGAAAATAGTTTGAGCAGATTAGATTGACCAATTGAAATTCAGCTCAACCGGAACGAATTCTTTCCCTTTTATCAGAATCTTGCAAGATAACCATTTTTCTGTCAGAATCTTACAAGATAGCCATTCTTCTGGCAGTTTTTGCCACATAATCAATTTTCTGGCAGATTCTGCCAGATAAACAGCTTTCAGGCAGAATCTTAAGATTACCATTTTTCTGACAGGTTTTGGAAGATAATCATCTATCTGTCAGAATCACACGGATTCCTGCAAGATAACCATTCAGTCTCGACTAGGGGCAGCACAACTTTACGGCAAATTATTGAAGATCATTTTGAAAGAGTGCAAAAAACTTACCTAAAGAAAATAATGGTCACAAAAACTTTGCAAATAAAACAACTGAAATTTGAGTTGTTTATGAAACATATTTGAAAATATCAGCTTGAATCTATTACCCAATCAATGATGATATAAAAATTTCAAAATAATTATTTTTCTGTACTCTTAATACTTAAAAATTGCCAAAATCATCAACGACAGTTGACTCTCTAGTGTTTTTGTCGAAAATTAGTTGCAAGAAAAGATAAAGCAGTCATAATATTCAGTGTTTCGTCTCTTAAGAGACCTCATTTTTGACTTGATCTTAAGCACCATCCGGAAAACTTTACGCGGTGAGTGCAATTTGAAATGAGTAGTTCTCGTTTGTTATTACGAAAAATTATCCAGCAAGAGAAAAACTATTTGTGTTCAAAGACTGATATGGAAAGATACAAAATTCCCGATATCTTTCTTTGAACTGTTGGTTGATGTTATTAATTTTTTTTGTGAGACAAATTTGAATAATTTTTTTTCACTTTAAATAATCTTTCACTTGAAATTTCTCTTTCTCTTCGTGCTCTAAATTGAGGAAGTAAAAAGCTGCTTTGGATTCATTGCGCATTGAAGAATGAATTGAAGTGAATTTTATACAAAGAAATGACAAATTGTGCATGCTCATTTTAGACAAAACAAAAGTAAAACATTTCGTCTTCTAAAACCTTGGAAAGGCTCGCAATTTGATTACTCAGAGTTGAGGCCATCCTCACTTTTTTGTGACTCAAACTCTCACAGTTTTTGTGCTACACTGGTAATTGAATATTCCTTTCTGGTAAGATCTTACAAGATGGTTAGGTAAACTTATAGTTTAGTGCCTTAAAATTTTGTTAAATTATATTTTCTTGCTAGCATTTTCTCAAACTAACTTTGATCTTTAACCACTTTGAGACGACACATACGACACATAAAAGTTATGGAACAATCTGTAGGATTTTTGACAAATTTAGGCATAAAAATGAGTAATAAGCAACAAATCTCTTCTGAAAATAACTTATTAATGAAAAGGAAAAAATGCCAAGTTTTAAGGATGAAACTATTTTATTTTTTTTTCAAGCTTCCGCCACAAAATTTTGTTGTAGTGTGGGTAACTTTTTCAGAGTTTGGGATTGAACATTAGTTTCAATAAGAGTTAAAAATTTATAAAGTGTATGCTTATTTAAAGTTTATTTCCAGCTTTTTTCAATTCACACTACATTTCTGTTATTATTAGATCCTATAAGATATTTCAAAGTGTGATCAATTCGATATGATTTTATAAGATATGGGCTGTAGACATGACCGTATAATATTTTGTAAGACATGCAGTGTTAAATGGCTACTATAACCATATGTTTGAAAGGGTGTCAGTACCAAAAACCCAATACCAAAAGGCCGAAAACGACAAAATTTCCAAATTATATCCTTTGTTTTATGCTATTTCTGAAACTACCACAACAATTATTTAGCACAGAATTAATGCAGTGCAATTGGTCATGCCTCTCGGGCCATTTTTATGCCGCCTCAGCGGCCCGTGGGAAATGACAAATTATCACAGCGGAACATAAGATTCAATTATGTTCTTAACGATGATAAAAATTGCTTTTAAAATCAAATGCTTATTCATAATCCTATTTTCATACATTAGTCAAATTTTTATTTTCTTGATAAATTAAACATTTGTAGGATATCAAATTTAATTCTTGTTTTATTTCCTCTGATCTTTTAGACTTTAACCAACAATTTTGCAGATCATTCTACTTAAGTTTCTGTTAACATAACTCCTGCTTTTAAATTCTTATCTGTTCAATTGCTAGCATTTTTTTGCTCATTCTCTTCATTTTGCGATTCCGTGAACAGTTACCAACCTTAATTTTGTCACAAAATTGACTTTCAAATAGGCGTATAGAATTAGTAGTGTAATTCGCCCGGCAAAGATAATCCGAAAAATAACAAAAGCCTACTTGTTTAGCAAATAAAATTATATAATAATACAAAATAAATTTTTTTCAGTACGACATGACAACGTCATCAGGCAAAAAATGAAGCCCTCCTGAAATCAATCCTTTCTTGGTCAAACAATTACCAGACCTCCACACAGGCGGGTGAAGTAGAGATTGTAATTAAAACTCGCTATTCTGTCAGAAAAATGTATCATCATCGAAACTCTACTTCGTCCCCCACCCAATTAAGTACAGTTGGGACTGAAAATCATCAAACAAAAAATAATTCTAGGATTTTTGGCTCAATCCGAAAGGGAAGGCAGCGCTGGAAATGCCCAACAGAAAATGAACGTGACAACACAAGTGTCCAAGGATCAAGGAGATAGGAATCATATCTGGAAAAAACAATGGCTACAGATGGACCAAAAAACCACCTCTTTGATATATTATATCGATGGAGTAAAAGATAGAGGAGTTTTTAACATTAAAAAATCTTTACAGCATGTCTATAAGCTGAATACGGCACATTTCTGGCATCTGCTTTAAAAAAAATTATCCGCCCTTGCAATATTGCCTTCAATACGTATGTTTTCTTTCTACAAAACCAACAAAAGACGAATTTTTTCAGCTATTTTTACGGAACAATTAAAAAAAATGGATGAAAATTGTGATCTTGGCAACCGGGAGGAAAAACTGATTCGAGATATATTAATCACTATCATAATTGAGTCCGATCTCCAAAGCCCGCTTTTGAAAAAACCGAGTGAAACCGAACATGCACTCGAACTTGCAATTAACCAACACAAACTCATAAACACAATAACACATTGAATTTGCCTAAGAAAAAACCCCTCAATCATTCACAGAGCGCCCGACCATCACTTCGACTCTCCTCAAGATTTGTAACAAAAACAGTTTCCCGTACACCAGCAACTCATTGCCAGACATATGGATTACTGTGGTCACCGGGAGCGCAAAAACCGCATTTTGCAATGAAAACAAATTAAGCACTACAGACCAAAGTCCGATATTGTCGAAAACCACATGAACCAAACTCTAATTATTTTAAAATCAAAGAGAACCAGAAAGAGACCACTTGTAACAACTCCGTTGGTTTCGTCCAAGAATAACGTGAAACCACTTTTACGGCTTCAACTAAAGCAGCTCAGATGACAACATAGAGGCAACGATAAATGACTTCTTAAATTGCACATAACCATCGGAATTCTAACACTAGAACCCTTGTAGAATCTGCAAGCGTTTGCATCACTCTCAGTAAGTCTCTTGCTACAGAAATGATTGCCACAAATGCACCAGCAATCTGGATAGGCCATTGGTGACAACCTGTTATAAAACTTTTTCCCAGAGCCAATTGTAGCACGAAGGACTAATGCAAGCTCCTGTTTCCAGAAATGGCTTTTGTAACTCCCTGATGCCGATTTCACAGTTGTATCGCGCGGCTTCAAACCCCTCATCGGACGAGGTCTTTTTCTCAAATTGGGCCTTGCTATCACGGTAACGTCTCCAAATTCATCAAGTCATAAAGCCAAAGTTATTGCTGCAACACGTAAAATGAAAACACGCATTGGAGGCTCAATATTAATTTTGCAAGACGAAACCTGATAACAGTTTTTCATATCAAACACCAAAAAAAAAGAATAATTCACATCAGATTGCGAAAAAAAACTGCTATCGAATTAACAAAAAACTTACTTATGCTTAGATCGCAGCAAAACTCTTCACAAAATCGAGTATCAGTTACCAAACATTGACAAATTAATAGACTCAATTTCATGTAATTGATTCCGCGAGGCAAAGCACCAATTTTTGACCGGCGCATGCATTTTTGTATGCACATGCAATTACGGCAGGCCCGCCTCTGTTTTGATGAGAAAGTAGCCACTCTACGGCGCTGCGAAAGTCTCTCAGAGAAGATCTACACACTAGCCTCCGTTAACTATCTCTTCTTCTTCGGGGGACTGGCCTTTTTCGGATGGACCTCTTGGTTCTGAGCAGACTTTCCAGACACAGGAAAGGGTTATGATCGGACCATACAGTCTCTGGAGAGAGCTCTGTTTAGACTATTCAGACCAAACCACCTAAATTTCCAGACCCTGGACCAAACTGCGGTCAGACAATCCAGACCTGGGCGGGGCTCTGATTAGACTGCCCAGATCCTAGGTAGTGCCCTGATCAAACCGTGCTGACTCTGGATAGGGTCCTGATCAAACTGTCCGGCCGGACCATGGATAGTGCTGTCCGACTCTGTGGAGCGGTCGCGGTGTACTCACTGTGCGCTACCTAAGTCGGGCTGATCAGGGCTATCCTCGCTGGCGCTCCTCATTCTGTGTATTCTGATTAATGACAGCATTTTGTCGCAAACTATTTGGTTTAGATTGTTAACAGCAAATAATTATTATGCAAATAAATCGTTAACTCGTGAATTGAGCAGAAATTAGCCTTTTTTTCTCTGACTGTGTTGTAGTTCATATATCATTTTCCTTTACTTTTTCGCGGGCTTTCGCAGCCCTAGTCTAGACCTGGAATTATTAAAAGACCGTCTTCGGTCCATTTAAGGAAGGAAAAAACAGTTCTCAACAAATTTTTAGAGTAAAAAGAATGGGTCTGGACTATTTGCACTGTTCAGACAATAGAACGTATAGAACCTAGGCGTTGTTCAGACAATAGAACGTATCCTTGAATTTGGTGGGGCAATTTAACATGTTCTGGAACAATGAATATTTTACGTGCAATTTTACTGCTGACTACTGCTTATAACGTGGTCAGTGTGCCTGCTCCTTAATCTTTTGTTATTTAGAAGAAACAACAATCTATGAAAATTCTGTTATTTTTAAAAAATGACAAATTATAAATCTGGAAGGGAAAACGGAGTAACGCACTAATGGTAAGAAGACCACTACAATTGAAGTACCTAGTTTTATTGAATCAACTATTGTGGCAAAATTGTCCGGCTGCGAAAAGTGCTATGTTTTAAGAATCTCAAAAATTCTTTAATCTTTTGGCAGTTTTGGATAGTTTGTTTTAAGTTGAACCGCTCTGATGCAATGCTGTTGAATCTTACACCGGTGCTGAGCTGCTTCTGTATGTAGAGAAGCAATTTTGTAAAAAAAATGTTCCGAATTTGCTTTAAAAAAGAAGACTTACATAAAGACTTTTACTCGACCCATGGAAAAAACATGACGTTGCATTGGAAATATCCATTTCGAAAGCATGATACATAAATTACAATCTGTCATGACCAAATGAAAATTTGCAATTATTAAACAAAAGACTAATTTTTCAAAGCTGTCGATTTTGGGAAAAGAACTATGGATTCAAGTGCTTACTGTCATAGAATGTTTTTGGATGATAAAATTTTCAACAGAAATGATGTGTTTGTTGAAATACTGATTGTGATGTTCGTTGCAAACTCTTTAGATTTTTTCATTTCTTTCATCATTTTTGAACTTTTTTGTACCATATATAGTTAGAAATTTGTTATTATTCTTAACTGTATAAGTAGCAGTTGTCAATTTCCAGTCAGGTAAAATAAGTACCATTACTTCTCCATGATGAAATTGTGAGGCTGCTGGAGTTAACTATTGTTCATCCTATTGTTATTTCAAGGGCCCATTCAATTTTTTTCCACAGATTTAACATGCAGTTAAAATAATGTTTGAAATATTGGTAAAAGTTGGTGTTCTTCTCATCCTGGAGTTCAGGATAGCAAAAAAGACTTTAAATGTATTATCAAAAAACTGTCTTGTTCTAATATTGTATTTAACTTACTTTGTTTGTAAACATTCTGTAATCCATATTCATTGTGCTATGTTATGCTCTTTTGCGTACTGTTACTCATTTGTGATACATGTTATATGTTATTCCGAAGAGATTAAAGCGCGTATATGAGAGAGCTTCTTCAGGGCATTATTACTAGAGAGAATTCAGATATTTCGCACAACGTCAGATCCGACAGAGCCAAAACTAGAACAAAACCAAACGGACGATCTTTTTACCGTTCAGGAACCAGGACAGTTCACGATCACATAAATAATTAGACGTGACTCAAATGAATTAGACTTTGTTTTATATTTCAGGAACCAGGACAGTTCACGATCACATGGTGTAGTCCGGCAAGTCTCCAGCAGGAACAAAATTGTTTTGAAACTTAAGAGAAAACCCACTCTCAGATTGAATCAACCGATTTGCAACACTGAAAATGGATATTATGGAGACAAAACCGAGGCTGACATACTCCTCAAATTTGAACTTGAAAACTTTCGGTAGCCGACTCGTTCTAAACCATCTTGCTTGCTTACAGAAATGTTTTTGAGGGACAATCCGACAACAAAACTTGATATCAAGAATGGAGAAATGAAAGGAGAAGAGTATACTGGGAGAACAAGGGCATATCAATTTTAAAAAGGCTCCATGATTGCCAAATTTCAATGAGACAAAGATCAAAGATGACCTTAAAGCGAAGATCTTAATTTATCTATGTTCTAAGAGCTGGGGCCTGTTGAACATACCATCAGGGGAACAAATAAACACAATTGGAAACTTTCACCAAATAAATTAGTTCACAAAATAAGTCTCAAATTCATTCTCACATAAAACAAAACATTCAGCAGATTCAAATTCTTCAATGCGATGGAGCAACTGAACGAATTCTTAGACCAATTTTGCAGTCACTTAGGAGAAATTGGTTGGCAACGTTTTCTAGAAAATTTAGAAGATCACCTGGTGAAAGACCTTCTCATCTCTGTTATGCGTAACACTGACAATCAATTGGAAGCACTGCTCAAAATCTGCATCCTTAAAGATTCCTCAACAAAATGACAATAACCATCAAAAATATTATGAGAGTCATCTCCTACTCCAATTGGAACCAGACATCTTTAATGCGGAATAAAAGAAAAAGAACAAACCATCTTACAGCCCTCCTCATCGGTTAAAATACTTTCTGCTGCACATGCAGCCACCGATTCAATCCCAACAACCTTTGAAACTGCGCAGCAAACAACTCGCAGTTCAACATCAGTAAAAAAACAAAGAAAGTTCAGTGTCCATAGCACAAATGGCAGAAAGACGGAACCCCAAAACAAAGCCACCAAAATCAACAACAAACACCAGAATAAAACACCCAACTCCCACAGGGTCCCAGAGTATTAATAATTTTAGCTTTGTTGATCGAGCTCCTTTTTTTCGGAAAAATGGATGCAACCAAACACGCTCAAAAAATTGCGAACTTAGCCACAAAAGGCAACGACCAAAGCACTCCACAACAAATCATCAAGCATGGATTTAAAAGGGATGATAGTGCATGGATTTAATAAAAGAGTTATAGCGCGAACATTTAGAGCGAGTAGAGCGAGAACAATTAGGGGCAATTATCTCGCCTTAGCAGATTGAATTTGTTCACGCTCAAGTGGTTTGCAATTACGCCTGGCCAGATCAAAATCAGACTGGCGCCACTTATGTGCATCTTACGAGCAGTCTGTTGCAAGTACATGTACATGTAAGATACATTAGGCGAGAAAGAATGTGCATAAAATTTGCATGCATATGACTCATTAGGTTGATAAAATACACCCTATACATAACCAGAAGTGACATGTACATAGTAATGATCTTCAAAAAATGCATGATGCAAATTGTACTGATTCAGGGCTGCAAAGCTCCTTTAGGTAGCTCCGGGTCCCCATCCAAGATTTCCACATCCAAATGGATCATGACCACAGCAGGGAAATAGTAGCAGGACCAGGAAATAGTAGCATGTCCCTTATCTCTCCAACTCAAAATTAAACCTTCATCGGAACCGAGCTCCAGAAAGCTTCTAAGCTTCTAGAAAACTAAAAAAAATCCCATGAACTGGATTATTTCTGCCGCATCTTCCGCAGAACTACATCATACCTATTAGACCTTATGTGTAATCTCAGTCTTTTTAGAGTTAAGTTTCAGCTAGTTGTAGTCCCTTTAATAGGAATCGATATTGCTAGAGTTTTATTTCATATTGTCCCTATTCATTTTTCAGTAAAAATATTGTAGCGATGAACGTGATGATCATTTTCAGACCCTTCATATAAAATGCATACAAAAATCTTATGGCTGCGCTCTCTCATGAAAAGTTTTATACTTGGAGTTTTTTTTGCCAATTAATGGTAAATTTTGAGAGAGATTGTGCTTAATTTATTTCGCTGCAATTTCTTATTGAATTTTAAGATAATCATTGTAGTAAAACCATAACAAAACCATTGCTGGCAGATTTTTACTTGCTTTGTGGTTTCAAAGGCAGTGTAGAATGTTTTCCTTCTGTCAAGCCAGTTGCCGACTACCCAAAATAATTGGATTCAAAAATTCCTTAGTCTGCAGTTTGAAACAAGGAAATGAAACCGGGAAATTTTCCTATCTGGTATAATGTGTTGCTGGTTTTGCTTATTTTAGAAATTAATATTTTTTCTAAATGCAAGGTGAATGTTCTTTGCCTCAAGTGACTTAGCTATACATGAAAATCTAATGCACTTTATAATAGCAGTTGTTTGAGCTATGGATAATTGTTCCGACCCACCGTGGAGGGGGAGGAACTATATACTCAAATGGGTCTTTTTTGTTCACTCAATTTTCACCGATCAATATATTCATCGGACATAGTTGTGAGAATATAGAAATAAAAAGATTCTTTGAATTTCGTTTTCTGCATGTGGTTTTCGAGCTTTCAAAGTTTGTGAACATTTAAAGGATTTCAGTTGTTTTTGTTCACACTTTCCGTATATTTGCACAATTTTCGTCGATTTTGCTCAAAGCACTTTTAGAAATGTAAACAAAAGTTTTAATGGTCATAGATGTTAAAACAGAAAGAAAGTTGCTAAGGATTTTGATCAAAAATTTTCCTAACATTTTGACTAAATTTTTTTAACATTTGGCCTTTTTTCATCAAAAATGCACTTCTGTGCTTCTTTTAAATTAGCAGGAAGTACAAAACTGAAAACTGTTGAGACAGTCTTCTCAAAATCCAAAAATGGCTACTTTTATTTTGGTTTGCGATGGGAGTTTTCTGAGATTAAAAAGTTGCTGGTTTTTTTCCAATTTAACACGATAATTATCAAAAATTCGTCAATTAACTTTGATATATTGTATTTTTTGTAAAATTATGTATTTCATTATTAATTGGAGCAAACACCTATTTCAAACGGACGACAGAAATATTAGGGCTAGCTTTCACCCAACGCAGGATTGAATTGTATAGGTCGCTGCTTTTTATTTCTTTATTTTTTTTCCAATTTTTTCGCGTTTTCTGTTTCTTTTCAGTTAAATACCGAAATGCTATTAAACCAAAATAATTTCGAATTATTCCATAGATACCGACAACTCTATTTTACACGCAACATAAAAATTAGACTAAGTAAACATATATAAAACTAACTTAAAATCTCAAAGTCTTTATGGCTTCAACAATTTCAACAAGTTAAACTGTCACTTTTTTTAAATTTTGGTCTTTTATTTGTTGTTATGTTGTAGCCTTCAAGTTTAGTCTCGCTGACAAAAAGTCCAATTGGCCTCCAGTGTAGCTAACAATAAATCTAATTAGTTTTATGTTAATTGAAACCTTATTGTTTTTTTGATTTTCATTGTTTTTGTTTCCAAACAAAAAAATTGAACTTTTTGAGCTTAGCCATTTTTTATCTGCTTTCAGCCAACTCGTAGATCGTTACCAGCAAAGAGAATGTCACTTTTTTTAGTGAAGCAAATTTTTGAATCCACTGGCTGTAATGTTTTCGGAAAAGCTTTTTTGGCTCTGAGATTAAGATATTTTTCTTGTACATTTGTCCTTTTTTTTATTTCTCTACATTTCGTTTATTCTTCTTTCTCGTTTTTAATTTAATGACTGAAAAATTATCACCAAAATTAAACTCATTTGAACAAATAATTCGTTTGTAGTGAATAGTTTACGGTTTTAACGGCTTCGTCATCTTTTTCTCGGAAAGATTAAATGATTTTTCAACTTTTGCTTGTATTTGTCCTTCATTTGTAATCGTATGATATATTATGGATGATCAAATGTCTCTGGCTTTCTCTGCAGGTTGAAATGAATCCGATTAAAGGTTTAAGTCGATAGCTAATGGTTTTCAAATATTTGAACTTTTTGTTTTAAATATATCCTTAATTTTTTTGAAAATTTTACTGCCTTTCCATTCCTATTTTCTTGATTCTGTAGCTTGTAGCTTAGGTTCTTCAATAGTATTTTCCACATTTTTTGTGAAATAAAACTTATGTTTTTAAAAATAGCTGCTTCATGCTTAAAAATTGGGTTTCTGGCTTTAATATTTACCAGGGCTTTCAAAAAAAAAATTTGTGATATAGGAATTTTTGCCCATTTTTTTGTTTAATTTTTAGTGTTTTAGCACATAAGCAAACTAAAAACATTTTCCAATGGCATTGAGTGCAGGCCCGCTTATGAAGACGAACTTTAGGGTACTAAACAGCTTTTTAGAATTTTAATGGATTGGACGCTGATTTTAAGCGAGTTTGTCTTGAACTTTTCTTTGCTTTCGATATTTGGTTCCCTTTTTTTGGTCATATGACATAATCAAGATAATAAGAAGTCTACTTGGTTTCTTCTGGAGTACAGGTGAACATAATTAAGAATTTGATTTGATTGCTAATGCTTTCATGAATTTGATTTTTTTTTCAAATAAGAAAACATAATTTTTATCTTTTCTTTCATGTTCATTTTTGTCTTCTTGTCTAATTTAAGGCAGATCCCGTATATCATTGAATGCTTAGTTTTTAATTATTGCTAATTTGACTTTTTTCAATGTTTTAAAAAAGTTATTCATTGAGTATTGGTCGTAATTAATATTTGGTTTTGTTATTTGATTTTGTTTGTCTTGCCTCGTATTCTTCTAGTTAGTGGCATATCTCACAGGCACTCTCAAACAACCTTGTCTAATTCGTTTGAGGTTTGAATTTCAAGCAGATTTTTCATAAACCAATTATTTTCGAGATAAATGCAAATTTTTAAAAGTTTCCTATCTCTTCCTCTGTGGGAGGACATTGAAATCAAAAATGAGGATGACCTGGGTCGGAACATTATATGCAGACGCACACTACCGAGCCTCATTGTTTCGTTTTCTGCTGGTAAAAAATTTTTATTTTGAAAAAATTACAAAATATAGAACACTTTAATATTGCCGCATTTTGCCGTTCGTTTTATTCTTCTTGCTAAGTTAAGAAAAAAATAGCTATGCACATATATAAAATAGTGTCTTGAGTGTCTATTCTAGCTTTCAGTAACAATTTGATACTTTTTTGATCTTCCTAATACTAATAATACTATAACATGTTTTGGAAACTTTGCATGATCGACCTTGCAGTTTTCTGACCGAACTTGCAAGGTAACCATTTTTTGTATTGGTTCAAGAGCTAATTTTTTTATATGAGAGCATACGAAATGTTTTGGCGTTCAAAGAACGCATACTTAACACAAAAAACAGTATTTAAGGATTTAGTAATTTAGTTTGATTTGGTTTCATAACGATTGCTGATAATCAATATTTCATAATTTTGATTTGGCTGCTTGCCGAAGTTTTTTCGACATTTATTACTCTTATAAAAGGACATTCGAAACCAAGTAATGCGCTTGAGGAGAACATTTGAAAACTTTAATAAAAATTACATTCAAAATATATGTCTCTGTTGTTCAATCCAACGTGATAACGTTTTTTGTTCCGACCCCTCTTGAGGGGGGGGGGGGAGGAACTATATACTCAAATGGTTTTTTTTTGTTCAGACAATTTTGGCCGATCGATGTATTCATCGTAGAGAGTTGAGACTGGTATCATTAGAAAGTTTGTCCAGCCTAGAATAAGTAATTAAAAAGGTTTTTTTGTTTTTGTTTTTCACAGGGACTTATCGAGGTTTAAACTTTTGAGAAAATAGAGTGATTTTCATTGACTTTATTCACATTATCCGGAATTTGTGACTAAAATTTCGCTAATTTCGCTAACATTTGCTTAAATTTTCGAAGAAAGTGTTGTTGATTATATTTTCAAAGACAAAAAAAATTGTCGGCTATTTTTATTTTTTTTTCTGTCAAAAATTCTGGCTAAATATTTCAAAATTCAGCCTTTTTCATCAAAAACAGCACGAAATAAGTTTCTTTAGTCCACTTTGATTAAGATTGCATGAAGTAAGCACCCAAACAACCTTAACACCATCTTTATGGACTCAAAAGCGAATTATTTCTACCTCATCCTCAGTTGCGAGTCTTCCGTAATTCGAACTTTGACGTTTTTTGCTAACTTTACTCGTTGATTATCAAAAACGCAGCATTTATTTTTAATTTCTTAACTAACAACAAATCTATATCTATTACATTCGAAAAATTAGGTGTTCTTAATGGACGAACAGCATTAGCAGAGCTAGTTCTGGACCAATCCTGGACTGTTACAATTCAAAAATAATTCGGATTGTAATCAGTCGAAAGTTCGATCTTTTTTTATATATTAATTAAAAATCGGAACATTTCAAATCAAGACTCACTAGTAATAAGTCTAATTCATTTCTTAATTAGCTACAAATTATTGTATTTTTTTATTATATGAAAACTGATGGTCGTTTTGACTTTTAAAACTATTTGATTTTTAAATATTTGTTGGCTTATTGAACTTTGCCTCCATTTTTCTCTTTATTTCGTCAACTTGTAGCTTAGTGTCAGCAGTGCTTCTTCTTTCTACCGAATTCAAATCAAATTTAATTTCCATTGCGGTTTTACGTCTTAAGTTGTGGTTTTCTGTCCTTGATACTACTAGACTTTACATTTATTTTAAATTTCAGGTTTTTGCCCATTTTTCACGTTTTCTAGTTTTGTCACATTATCACGTTATTGACAGTTCATATATCACGTTATTGGCGTTAAAATAAAGCACAACAGATAATATTAAAATCCTGAGGGATGTAGACTCTGGTTTTAACTGCTTCGACAATACTTTCTCGAAGAATTCAATTGAATTTTTCAATTTTGTCTTCAACTTTTGTTTATACTTTGTCTTTTTAGTCGTACAAAATTTCCTGTACAATAACCCTGTTTCATCGGCTTTTCAAGGAAGAATAGATGGTTCGATATTCTGATATTAGTAGTTAGCTGATTGCTTTCATGACTTTGAAAACAATTGTTTTCCAAAAAAAAAAACTCTTTGAACTTCGGATTTTTGTTCCTTTTATTATCTGTTTGTTACCCAGTCTCCTTAATAAGAGGCCAAATATGACATTATTTTTGTCAGAGGAAGGTTTCAAAGGAATTGGTGTCAAAAAAACTAATGTTTTTAAAGATTTCGTTTTGACTTTACTAACTTCGACATGTGTTTCTTTACTAAAAAAGTAAAATAATTTTTAGTTTTCGTCATATTTTACGTTCTTTTTGTAGACGTAAGATATATTCTGAATAATTACAGGTCTCAATGGCTTCTTTTGGAAGACTAAACGAACCTTTTTAAATTTTTTGTTCTGTAATTAATGTTTTTTATGACTTTGGAATTAATTTTTTTTCGAATTATAACAAATATTACGTAATTTTGTAATTTTTTTCTTTTCTGTCTGCTTTTTATCTGGTTTCATTAATGAGAAATCACATAATACATTATTGGTGTTTGCACAAAGTGTGATTGAACATAATTTGAGGGTCTTCAAAAGCGTTTTCTGTCAAAATTTAACTGATTTTTTGTTTGTTGTCTATTCGTTGTTCTTTTTGTAACTGCATAAAAATTGAATACCGACAGTTTTCAATTCCCATCTTTAGAAACACTGGTAATTGGAAACATATGGGAAATTTTAGTTGATTTCTAATAGTTTTCATTACTTTGAAATTAATTGTTTTTAAAGAAAAATAAGCGACTTTTTCAATTTTACTGTTTTTGTTCTTCATTTTCTAATTGTTATCAAGCCTTATTATGGACTAGACTCATGTCTTTTCTGGTGAGTTACAAGTTACTTTGTGTAGTTTCAGTTTTATCTGACCCTATTTTGACTTTGTTATTAAGTTTTGTTTTATAAAACGGACATAAACTTTTCGATGTAATTAATGTTTGTTGTTGTTGTTGTTGTTTGATTTTGCTGTTCATCTTGACTCGCTTCCTCAATATTGGCATATTTCACAAATCTAATGCAGCATTTTTTACTCCACTGAGTTATTAGCTTTGGAGGCTATCTTTTCGTTCATACACCAATTTTTTTGAAAAACACTTGAATTTTTGGGCTTTTCTATCTGTTCCTCATTTGGTAGACAATTATGCCAAAATTGTGGATAAGTGGGGTCGGAATCATGTGTGCGATCGCACATTACTGAGACTCCTTGTTCAAATTTAATTTCAGAATAAAAGTCATTTGGGTTCAAAATTTCGGTTCGAAAAAATTCAGAATAAAAAAAGATTTTTAATGACCCGTTACAAGTCAGACTAATTTGATTTCAATTGAGCTTAGATATACAAGGAAACTGGTTGATTTTAGAAAATTGATATCGGGACTTCTACGCAAACTTGAAAAAGTATGGAGGAAATACAACCAATCGTGGAGATGCCTGATGGATCAGTTCATTACTATTACAGCATCTACACCTACGACAAATCTGAAATCATCAATTTGATTGAGAATAAATTCTTGCTTGAAGTTTTCACGGTAATTTCAAATATAGTAGTTTGATTTTTGTTGGAGAATCTGTAATCCTTAGTTTAAAAATGTGCTAGAATGTGGATCGCTTAAGTTATAAGTTATTAACACTTGCCAGAGCATTAAACAAAACTTTTTAAAAAGTGTTGGCAGCGCTTTCAAGCGCAGGTAGAATCGAGCCGCTTGCATCGTGGTAGGAGTTTAAATTAATGCAAGCTTCAGATTTCTGCTTCAAAAAACTTTATTAAGTGAAGAATAATAAAATCTCATTGATCAGAGAAAGCAGGGGGCAAACCACCAACGACTACTGTGTTATGATTACTATGCAAGTTTAAAATAAAAGAAAACGCACTCAACGCTTGTATCATACTCATGTTACTCATCATCAACATATCTGAAACGGTCTAGATAAAAAGTAGTAAAGTTTTAGACAACAACAGATTTAGGCTGATCATAAGCATAATAAATAAATAAGACTACACAGCTAAAAGGCGACAACAGAAAGATCTCTTCTCAAGAGGTTATCGTTTGTTCTCGTCTATGGCACAGATTCTTTTTGAACGCGCTAAGGAATATGGTATGTTCAAACGTACAAAGGCGAGGAATGTTTTTAACGAGCAACATAAACGCACCAGTACTTACGGTCGAGCCAAAGTCTGCCGCAGAGACGAGCCAACTGCTGCCTCATGAACTCTCCGACTCTACAACATATACAAACCACGATCTGCTCCAGAGACGAGCAAAAAACGTGTTATAGGCGAGCTAAATTCTGCACCTTACGCTTTTGCTCAGACCTTTTTCCACTGTAAGCCTCCACCGATCAAATTATAAAACCAAAACACATAACAAGGAGCAATAAACAATACCATTTGAATACATAAGCTATTTAATATTGTCTCATGAGCTCTCTTAACCATGCAGGAAATCTTGGGGACTGTTTTTATACCTAAACCTTCTTTAAAATGATTAAATCGAATCACGGAGAGGCCAGAAAACAAATACAATACCAAAATGAAGAAAGAAACACAAAACATTATGCAAGAAGGTCCCTTTAAGGGCACAATGAAAAGTAGGAATTTTAAAAAAACGATTTCTTTCCACGTAAACTTGATGTATAGGGTTAGGAATTACTACGAGTGACAGTGAACAACTCCTTGACTCAATGGGCTAGATAAAATTTGAAAAATGCCCTCGAATTTATAGGAATCATTTGACGAAATAGCAAAATTTGACGTTATATACCTTTTGTTGTATTCATCTTTATACCATAGCTAACATCAAAAAACACACGCTTTTATTATCACATCCACCGCCTTACTCAATAGAGCAGAAATAAGAGAAAATTTCGCATAAAAGCTGACATATTTGTTGCGTTTCCACAATACTCTTTTCCCCATATATATCAAATATTCACAAAACTTGACACAAGAGAAAATTTTCTTTGTTCAAAAATCCTAATGGAAAAGACATGCTACGCCAACATTATGAGTAAAATGATTAGAGGGTAACAACAAAGTTTTAAAACGTTAAAATTGTAAAACACAAAATTATTTCTTTTATTGTAACTTTTCATAATATGGCCAACATTAAGCTCAATATACGTTTTTTCATCACTTTGGCTTGCTTCACCTCAATAGTACCGAAATAAAAAAATGGTTGAAAAGTAGAGAAATTGGTTGCGTTACCGAACCACTCTTTTCTCATGCATCACATATTTTAAACATTGACCCCAAAGCAAAATTTCCTTTGTTTTAAAATTTTATGGACGGGGGATACGACGAAAGTAGGGTTGGTGACATTGAACAACTTAATCAGTTTGTTATAAGTCAACTTAAGCTGTCTCTAGCTGTGATGTTCCCATTGGAATTGTACAACGATTACATAAATTTCTGTTCACGGCGAACATTGGAAACCGTGCTTTGTTAAGCGTGCACAACGAAAGTATGTGTGTAGATAGTATTTATAGTCAAAACAATTGATGTTTATTGCAGTATTATATAAAGGCTTTGCCAGGTTTAACTTTGTTCAACAAATCCCCATTACAAAATGCCCATTAAGCTTTTTTGTCTAATTTTCTCATTCCCATCTCCAGGGATGTGTTGCATAGAATTAGTCAGTGATCGATTCTTTATAGCGCTTGGAATTGCAATTTTGTTTTGTATAGAAACACAACATTTTTGGCCGATCAAGTTCACCCGATGTGCCAAAAGCCAAAATTTGTTTTGAAAATCATAGGCAGCGAAGTTCATCATTAAGTTTTGAACTCACTAACTTCCCTTAAAACCGAGTCGCTGTTTCCCAGTGCTGCTAGGAAATTGGAATTCGGGGTACTTTTTATTCGTCTGTTGTTAATCTCAGTTAAGTGACTCTTAATTGGCAACGATGTATCTGGAATATTTGGTTCTGAAATCTCGGTTGCGGGTGAAGTAACAGTAGTAGAAGTACCTAGTTTTTATAAGATAGGAGATAGAACAATAAAAATTGATTTGTTTAATTGTTTGATTAATGCATTTTTTCAAACTTTTAATTAGTGTTAGAATTTGTGTTGTTCATGTTAAAATATGATTCGTTTTCTGTTTTGGCTGATTAAAATTTGAATTTTTCTGCCTTCAATTTCGCCTAGCTTGTATGAAACTACTGCTGACTTCTCAATTTAAACTTTACTAAGCTCCTATGGAATTGCTATTGCATTTGTGCAACGATTGCATGACATTGTGGACAAGACTCTTTTCAATTACGATCATTTCCAAACTGCATTACGTTAAGCGCACACACTGTAGTTATGTGTCCATACTAGCATTTGATAGACAATACAATTGAGCTGGTATAAATGTACAATGGTATAATAATATCAATAATAATATTGTTGGAAGTATAATTTGGCTTCCTTATCCATAATATCTAAATGCATCAACGGACTTTTAATCTTGAACTCATTTACTGAACACATTTTTACCAAAGCCAATTTCAGTTTAAAAAACGCCTTTCTGAATAATTAAACTCAACCATACACAGCCATTGCCTTACTTTTGAATCATCTATCATTTTGAGTTGTCTAGACACACCAATACTGAACTAAACTCTAAATAAATCTTACATAATTTTTGGTTGAGTTTAGCGTAAATCTTGCAAAAGTTCAACGCATTCACCACCAACTTTATTTAATTCTGCGTTTTTGAGCGTAGATTATGTACTTATTTGTACTTTGTCGATTCTAAATTTTGGAGTTCTATTGACACTTTTTTGAGCTTCATTAAACTAAAACTTGAGTTTAAAACAAATTTTTGATATCCCTTTTGGAACTCTAAAAACATGTAAGATCAACGCTAAATTCAACGCAAAATTATGTAATATTAACGCTTAAAAATGAAGAATTATATAAAATTGGCGGTGAATGCATTGAGTATATGTAAGATCTACGCTACATTGAAATTAAATAAAATCAATGCTAAGTTTTTCAGGGGTAGTTGGTTTGGCGATAGTTTGGCGGGGGGGGGGAGGGGTTGGGGTAGTTGGGTACGTGGGAGATAGTTGGGTACGTGGGAGATAGTTGGGTACGTGGGGGGAGGGGGTGGGTAAGGGTTAAGTAGCAGATTATTATGACAGTGTTTCACTTAGAGCTCTAGATGAGGCTCTTTCATGAGACTTGGAAAAACTGTGTTTTTCCTTTTTTAAACATTCTCAATTTGCGATTTCTGTGTTTCGGAACAAAACCAAAATTTGCTGAAATTTACGTGCTATAAACAAGACCTTTGTGAAGTGGCTGAGAGGCACGAGGGGATTATATCACAACGGAACCATGATATCCACAAGAGTTATGGCAAATGACAGCGTAAGAAAAAAACACCTTAAAAAACAATATTTTTTTCCAAAAAAATGCAATCCCTATTACTAATTGAATTTGATTCACAAAACCTACATCTGAGGAATTTAGCGTTTCTTTGTTGAATACCACACTGAACTAGAGATATAAACGCGTTTACTCAAAAAATAAGACTAGCATCTTAACACTCATATGATAACCACTCAGCCGTTTGGAACTAGATCATATAGAACCAGGATTAGAGTGCCATATTAATATAAAGCATTCCAGGTGAAATAATGTTGAAGTGAAACTAAACAACATTTTACTTTAATGAAAGAACTGTGATAACGTATAACAACTTGAAGGCAACGTAATGAGACTGTTTTTTTTTTCGAAATCGGTTTTTTCAGTTCATTTTTACTGATATTTTGGCATCGGAAAAATTTTGTACGGTGAATGTGGACTGAAAAGATTGTACAGTGAATGTGGACTGTACGGTTTTTCTGGACTGAAATGTGGACTGAAAGACTGACAGACAGAAATTCATTTGAACTTCTGAGTTATTTTTGGTAGAATCATTTGGTAAGCCCTGCCATTAGCTCAAAAAAACTTTTTTCTGAGCTCCAAAAAAGGCGCGTTCACAAAAAGTATGTCCAGGAAGAATGCGATCCAAATTATTCCTGTTTATCTCAAAATCTTGCAATTTTGCCGGAGAGTAATGTGAAATAGTAATGGCTTTAAATAAGTGAGAAATGATTGTTATCTTCAAAACGCCAGTTTCAAAGACTCTACTTAATAACCGGCCATAGGAAGAATCTTTCAAGACGTGAAAAGTTTATCGACAAAGTTCATAAGTAGTAACCTGGTTTTTCATCATTTTAGGGACCACTCTGTTTAATAACAATCATATTAAACTTGTACTTTCTCGTCGTAATTCTGAGCAACGAAGAACTGAGGACGCTGGATTACTTTTTGGTTGCTTTTCAATCATTCCTGGACCTGGTTCTAAGCGGCATTTTCGGCGTTGTTCAGTTCCTTTTCAATATCTGGAGCGCCAACATAATGTTCTGTTCTATCCAGGGATACAGACAAATGTATCTCTTAGAACGAGAAGAAGAGAAAGCTGTTTTTTGAATTTAAATCGTGGACAAAATGATATAGTCGTCAAAAAAACTAAATTTCATACCATCGAAAGTAAATTTTTAATTTAACCAGCGCTCCCACCAAATTACGAAAGACGTCTAATTTGTTGAACAAAAGCCATAGCTTAGATTTCATCGATATACTTTTAAGAGGTTTGTTGATGAGTAGTTTCAAGTATGCTCTGCTATTGTTACATCCAAAAAAAAAATCATAAACATTGTCGATATTTTTCTTTATTTTTTGCAATATTTATTTAATGAGGTTCGTATGAATGTTTTGCGAGAATTTTAACAGTTTGCGAGGAAATCGTTTTCTGATGTACTAAGTGTAATGTTTGAAATGTGCATGTTTTTTGTTTTCAGAACGGATCTGCTCAAGAAAACCAAATATGAATAGCCACTAGTGAGTTTGATTTGATTATTCAGAGTTTTCTTTGCGTTTGCATACATTAGGAAGCCATAATAGGAAGCCATTTTGGATGGGTAACAAACTCTTTTGGGTAACAAACTCTTTTGGATGGGTAACAAGCTCTTTGGCGAAATTGTTTATTTGTTTTTGTCAAATTTTAGGTTACTTTGAACTTATCTTGAAATACTTAGAAGTGATAGTTTTCGAGAGGTTTGAAAGACCATTGTGGAGATATCATTCCTCCGATTTATGCTGTTGTTTTTTGTTTCTTTTTCTCTTCTTGGCCAGTTTTTTGGCACTCAGATTGCATTTCTCATCAGTTAAAATGAGACTATACAATTAGAATAATAAGATTCTGCAGCTCAAAACAACAGTTGCCATAAGCGAATGACGTTATTTGCGAAAAAGCTTCCAATACAACAACTTTGAACTCAAAAAGTGCCTTGACACGCTCTGAGCCCAGCGGAACGCCTGTAGTTGAGAAACGGCTAATTTTCGAAACAAATGTAGTTGAGAGGCAGTTTCTACGATTTCAAGGCAGAAATGAAAAACATAGCCCACAAATTGCCATAAAATAGCCGCGATAGACGCTTGTGGACTTCCATGAATTGTAACAACTAAAGAAATAAGATAGAGAGATCGACCACCAGTCCTTCAATAGACCTCTAGACTTCTGGGGTAGAATCGGACTGTCAATACTTAGATGCGCACTTTTGATCTTTAACCAGAAAATATTTATAAAATTTAAATTTCCATAAGTGAGTTCAAAAGTCTTTTTTTAGTAAGGTAAGTCACGCAATAGACTTAAAAGCAGAAATGACGTCACGCAAACAAGTTTTAACTACGAAGCAGTAGAACTTACTGAAGTCAATGGAAAAGGCAATTCCAAGAAGTCAGGTTGTAGTAATCATCGATCGAGACGACGAATTAAAAGCATAGAATGACAAGTTCTAACGCACAATTCTAAAAAATTTTATTGAGTAAGCAAAAAACTAGACCTAGAACGGACTACAAGTGAATTGAGAAAACCAATTCTAAAAAATCAAATAAAAAACAAAAAAACAGAAAATCAGTGTCAAAAGGCCGCTAGCGAGAACACAAAAATACCACTCGTGAGAAACGTAAATTTGATTCTAAGAGAAAACTAGGCCTAAAAATAAATATTCATGGATCTGGAAAACCACTTAGAAACAAATCCTTTCCAAAAAATTGAAAAACAGTAAGACCCAAAGTGAAATTGCCACATGTGAACAATAAACCACTAGCGAGAAAGCGAATTTCTGTTCAAACGCCGTTTTCGCACTCAACTTTAAAATTATAGTGAAAAAATTTCACGCCGCAAAACCACTCGCTTCTTCGCTTTATTTCCTGTTTCTGTTTGACTAAAATCACGACTAAAATTTGTTTTCAAAAATCATGAAAATGTGCAAACAGATCTAAAAAAGAGACAACGCCCCAATACAATTCAAATTATTTGAATTGTAAAAAACCATGATGTCCCCAAAAATAGCCGCTATCTTTTCGCCGCTACTAAAAAAATGTTTGTTAAAAGTAAAATCTGTTGTTATTAAAGGTTCTACTTCTTTTCACCCCGATTCCTTCAAACCCGCATTTTTAAACACATTTCATTTAATACCTCTATCGTTTAACCCATTTATCGTTTCATCTCGCTAATTGGCAGTCTACATTAATGGCATGATTTGTCATATTTAAAAAGATAATTTATTCATTAAGAGGGTCTACCAGTACCTAAAACAACTACCTACAAGGAAAGTGGCAGGCACTTTCTGCCTACAACTTACGTTCAATGCGGAAAGCGCTTATTGTGAAAATTGTTTCCACAAAGCAATGAAAAACCTTAAAACGGAAAATAGGATCCAATAATCTGAAATATTTGAAAATAAAGTTGTAAAAAATGTGAAAATATGCGAACAAATATGTGAAATAAATGTGGAAGTGTGCAAATCAAATGTCAAAAGTAGTTTCGTTCGGCGGTAAGAGCACTTCACAAAAATTTACTCTTTCTCCGATTTAATGTTTTCAGATTATTAAAATGAGGAACTATCCTGCAATTAATTTGACGCTCATTTCTTTGTATACGATTGAATACAGTTGCATATGGTTTTGCGTCAAATTAATTACACCATGCTTCAATGCCGTGCCCTGCTTTTTCAACCGTGTTTATTTAAAACGTCTATCGTATACACCTGATTTAATTACCCCTCCATCATTTAACCCCTCGATGGATAAAGGACCCGTTTCAACCCCCCAAAGACAATTATCCTTGCTCATATCAGTTTGAAGGTAAGGTGGGGATAGTTTCCACTCGGGGCACTTATATCTAGGGTTGAATATTATACGGGGGCAATAATTGAAAAGGTCCAAAAATTAGGTTTTTTGGACATCTTGGTTCATAAAAACGGTTTGCGCTAAGAAAGGCTAATAAATGATATCAAAAATAACAAGAGGGATCTGAAAAGAGCGCAATTCCAATCCATTGTAATTGCGACACCCTCACAAAATGAAGAAGCACGTTTCAAATTACTCAAAGCAGGCAATAAACGGAATGAGCGGAATTGTACCGGAGTTATCAGAATAAGGTACAGATTTTCAGAATTGAATAAATAATTTGATTCAAGATATCAATGATAGGATTTATTGAGGCTTATTCCTATAAATTTTTTGAAAAAGCCTCAACAGTTAAATGCAGTTGAATACTGTTGCCTGTGGTTTTGCGTCAAATTCCTGACACCATGCTTCAATACGGTGTCCAGTTTTTTCAACGTCATTTATTTAACCCCTCAATCGTTTAGCCCTCATTTATTTGCCCCTCTATCATTTAACCCCTCTATCATATCACCCCGATTTTAATCTTTTATGGAATAAAATTAAGGACTATTAAGTTAGCGGTCTAATCATTTGGCCATGCCTCAGTAGTGGGACTTGATATGAATTTTCCGTAAGAAATAGTTTGCCTTGTAAAGCAGTTTTTCATGTTCATCAGTTTAGAAGTGAAAAATACTCTCTGGTATTTTTTTGAGGGGCACCGTTTTTTGATCCGCGATATTTTTAAGTATGTTTCACATGCAAAATGTAACAACAAGATGAAAAAAACGACAATTTGAAAACTGATATCTGGTAATAAAAATGGGTAATCTTACTCAAAAATCTGAAAATGGTAGACACTCGTAATAATGATCCCATATTTGGTTCTGATAGTTACATATCAAGTCACACGGGTCACTGAGTTATGGCCATGGCCCTCCAGGCATGGCCAAAAGATTAAACCGCTAATTTTACAGTCCCTATTCTATAAAATATTGCAATCGGAGTGAAATGATAGAGGGATTATATGATAGATGGGTAAATAGATCAGGGCATAACGGTAGAGGGGTTCAATAAATAGGGTTGAAGAAGAACGACACCGTATTGAAGCATGGTGTTAGGAATTTGACGCGAAGCCATATGTAACTGTATTCAACTGCAATTTATTGTTGAGGCTTTTTCAAAAAACATTATAGGATATCAATCATAGGCCTCAAGAACAAAAGCCTATGATTGATATCTTTTAATCATTTATTCATTTCTGAAAATCTGTACCTTATTGTGATAACTCCGGTGCAAATCCGCTCATTCCGGTCATTGCCTGCTTTTTTATCGGTGTTTGATTGGAGTAATGTGGAACGTGCATCTTCATTTCGTGAGGGTGGTGTCGAATTACAATGGATTGGGATTGCACTACCTGGAGTTTCCTCTGGTCATTTTTAATATCTTTTCTTAGCCTTTCTGAGCGCAAACCATTTTTATGAACCAAGATAGCCGAAAAACACAATTTTTGGACCTTTTCAGTTAATGCCCCCGTATGTTATTCAACCCTTAGATATAAGTTCCCGAGTCGAAATTACCCCCCCCCCTTACTCCCCAAACTGATGTAAGAGTAAGGATTATTGTCTTTGGGGGGGAGTAAAACGGGTCTTTCCCATTATAACCCCCATATAAAATTACAGCCCCCATTGTATAATTACCATGATTGGCCACTAAGCAAGCTAGGGGTTATAATGGGAAAGACCCGGTAAAAAGGTATAAGGTTTGGGGGTAAGGGTGGAATTTTTAGATTTTAACCCCAAAACTATCCGCCCCCAAAAAGTTGTAGAATGACGGCGGTATTTTTTTCTTTGGGGGGGGGGGGGGGGGTAAAACGATGCAAGATTAGGAGAGTAATGGGTGGAATTTTTAGATTTTAACCCCCCCCCCCGCCCAAAAAATTCCCCACAAAGATTTAAGATTCAGGAGGTAATTTTAGGGGGGGGGGTGTTACAACGATGTAAGATTAGTTAGGGAGTAATGGGGGAAATTCAACACGGGTGCATAACATAGTAAATGACTGTGGTGTCATAGCTCGTGCATGGGGTGGGGGGGGGGGGGGGTTCTTTAACTTGCACACGCAATTCTGGGCGTTCAAACGAAAGAGAGCCCATTCATTTGGTAGGAGCGCTGTAGTCTTGAATTTGGCTTGTTCTCTGTAATTTAATTTGGATCTATTCTCTTTCGGCCCCCATTGTTTTTTATGACCCCCAGTTACAAATTATATGTTTTTATATAGCACGTTACTATGAAAGAAAAGAGCACGTGCGCCTGGGGGTCAAAAAAGATTTATGCTTACTAAGCTGGGGGGCGGGGGGATGAAACAGAATAGATCCTTTAAATATTTCAAAGATTACTTTGTGTTATCATAACTTTTCATAACAATAAAATCATGTAATGGACAAAAAGCTGCATTCTTCAATATTCCTCAAGAATCCCCCAGCCACCATTTTGGACAAGCATATGCGATTCGGCATTAATCAGGAGGTTTTGGATTTTTTTTTCAAACATGTAAATTAATATTATAGCCGAAAGCTTAAAGTTTACATGCCTTCAGAATAATCAGGAATATTTATTGTAATAATCAAAATCATACTTTAATCTTCCGGTTAATAAATGATGGTACCCATTAAGCTGTTCGTTCCACTATACATAAAAATAAGACACGAATGATCCTAACTGTCTATCTATTGGAAAATTTTCATGCTGACGTTGCAAAAACTATGTAAAAGTTTTTTTTGAAAAAAATTTTGTTCTCCGTCGCTCTTACGCTAAAGGGTAACTTATTCAATTTTTGTATGCTCTTCAAAGTCAAAGATCTTTTACTCTGCTTAGTGTTTTTTTGCACCTGCGTCCTTTCAATTCTTTCTAGAGTCGTTTCAGCGAACTATAGCGTGCCCAATGAAATACAAAAAAGCAAACGTTTCAAGAATAAATGAACAGATATGAAAGATTAATTTTCAAACTCAAATGAAGTAGGAAAAAAGATGAAACGGAAAAGCCTTTAAATCACTACGTTGATAGTCAAATGAATGCTCCGTTGTTTTTCAAACGTCCGATTATTTCAATTTCATGAGACAAAAACTATTATGTGGGTGTGGTTGCTTATTAAACAAGGAGTCTCAATAATGTGCAGTTGCACACAAAGTTCCGACACCGCTCATCCCAAGTTTTGGCATAATTGTCTACCAAATGAGGAACAGGTAGAAAAGCCCAAAAATTCAAGTATTTTTCAAAAAGTTGGTGTATGAACGAAAAGATAGCCTCCAAAGCAAATAACTCAGTGGAGTAAAAAATGACGCATTTGATTGACGAGATATGCCAATATTAAGAAAGCGAGTCAAGACTAACAGCTAAACCAAACAACAACAAAAAACATTAATCACACCTAAAATTTTATGTCCGTTTTAAGAAACAAAACTTAATAACAAAGTCAAAATAGCGTCAGATAAAACTGAAACTCAGCATATTAACTTGTATTTTACTAGAAAAGATATGGGACCAGTCCATAATTAGGCCTGGTAACAATAAGACAATAAAAGGACAAAAACAGTTATTTGAAAAGTTCGCTTGTTTTTTTTAAAACAATTAATTTCAAACTAATGAAAACCATTAGAAATCAACTGAAACATCCCATGGGTTTACGATTACCAGTGTTTCTAAAGATGGGAATTATGAACTGTCAGTATTCAATTTTTATGCGGTTAGAAAAAGAACAACAAATAGACAACAAGCAGAAAAACAGTAAATTTTTGCCATAAAAGGATATCGAAGCCGTAAAACCATTCTTTGACCCTTAAAATATGTTCAATTGCACATTCATCAACCACCAGTAATGTATTTTGAGACATCCCATTAATGAAACCAGGTAACACGCAGACAAAAATGAAAAAAAATCCAAATTAAGCAATATTTGTTTTTTTTTTCGAAGAAATTTTTTTTCCAAAATCAAGAAAGCCATTAACTACAAAATGAAATAATTAAAGAGGTTCTTCCAAACAAAGCCGTTGAGACTTGCAATTATCCATAATATATCTTACGTGCACAAAAAGAACGTAAAATATGACAAAAATCAAAAATTAATTTAATTTTTTGTTAAAAACCCTTGTCTAATCCAGTAAAGTCATAATAAATTCTCTAAAAATATGAGATTTTGTGACAACAATCCTTTTGACACCTTTGCTCCTTGACAACAATGTTGTCATATTTGGCCAGTAATTAACGAGACCAGGTAACAAACAGACAATGATAGAAACATTAAGATAGATACCCATTAAGCTGTTCGTTCCACTATACATAAAAATAAGACACGAATGATCCTAACTGTCTATCTATTGGAAAATTTTCATGCTGACGTTGCAAAAACTATGTAAAAGTTTTTTTTGAAAAAATTTTGTTCTCCGTCGCTCTTACGCTAAAGGGTAACTTATTCAATTTTTGTATGCTCTTCAAAGTCAAAGATCTTTTACTCTGCTTAGTGTTTTTGTGCACCTGCGTCCTTTCAATTCTTTCTAGAGTCGTTTCAGCGAACTATAGCGTGCCCAATGAAATACAAAAAAGCAAACGTTTCAAGAATAAATGAACAGATATGAAAGATTAATTTTCAAACTCAAATCAAGTAGGAAAAAAGATGAAACGGAAAAGCCTTTAAATCACTACGTTGATAGTCAAATGAATGCTCTGTTGTTTTTCAAACGTCCGATTATTTCAATTTCATGAGACAAAAACTATTATGTGGGCGTGGTTGCTTTTTAAACAAGGAGTCTCAATAATGTGCAATTGCACACAAAGTTCCGACACCGCTCATCCCAAGTTTTGGCATAATTGTCTACCAAATGAGGAACAGGTAGAAAAGCCAAAAATTCAAGTTTTTTTTCAAAAAGTTGGTGTATGAACGAAAAGATAGCCTCCAAAGCAAATAACTCAGTGGAGTAAAAAATGACGCATTTGATTGACGGGATATGCCAATATTAAGAAAGCGAGTCAAGACTAACAGCTAAACCAAACAACAACAAAAAACATTAATCACACCTAAAATTTTATGTCCGTTTTAAGAAACAAAACTTAATAACAAAGTCAAAATAGCGTCAGATAAAACTGAAACTCAGCATATTAACTTGTTTTTTACTAGAAAAGATATGGGACCAGTCCATAATTAGGCCTGGTAACAATAAGACAATAAAAGGGCAAAAACAGTTATTTGAAAAATTCGCTTTTTTTTTAAAACAATTAATTTCAAACTAATGAAAACCATTAGAAATCAACTGAAACATCCCATGGGTTTACGATTACCAGTGTTTCTAAAGATGGGAATTATGAACTGTCAGTATTCAATTTTTATTCGGTTAGAAAAAGAACAACAAATAGACAACAAGCGGAAAAACAGTAAATTTTTGCCATAAAAGGATATCGAAGCCGTAAAACCATTCTTTGACCCTTAAAATATGTTCAATTGCACATTCATCAACCACCAGTAATGTATTTTGAGACATCCCATTAATGAAACCAGGTAACACGCAGACAAAAAAAAATCCAAACTAAGCAATATTTGTTTTTTTTTCGAAGAAATTTTTTTCCAAAATCAAGAAAGCCATTAACTACAAAATGAAATAATTAAAGAGGTTCTTCCAAACAAAGCCGTTGAGACTTGAAATTATCCATAATATATCTTACGTCCACAAAAAGAACGTAAAATATGACAAAAATCAAAAATTAATTTAATTTTTTGTTAAAAACCCGTGTCTAAGCCAGTAAAGTCATAATAAATTCTCTAAAAATATGAGATTTTGTGACAACAATCCTTTTGACACCTTTGCTCCTTGACAACAATGTTGTCATATTTGGCCAGTAATTAACGAGACCAGGTAACAAACAGACAATGATAGAAACAAAGTTGCGAAGTTAAAAAGCGTTTTTTTTATTTTGGAAAACAATTGTTTTCAAAGTCGTGATAGCCATCAGTTCTACTAATATCAGAACATCGGCCCATCTATTTTTCCATAAAAAACCAATGAAATCGGTTCCTTGTACAGGAAATTTCATACGACTATAAAGACAAAATAAAAACGGCAGTTAAAGACAAAATTAAAAAATTTAAGTTTATTTATATTCTTCGAGGTATTGTCGAAGCCGTTAAAACTAGACTCTATATCCTTAAGGAATTTAAAATTATCAACTTTCTTTATTTTGAACACCAAGAATCTGATATATTAATTGTCAATAGTGTGATAACGTGACAAAACTAGAAAGCCTGAAATATGGGCAAATGCTTGAAAAAAGAAGTGTAAAATCTAGTAGTATCAAAGCCAGAAAACCATATCTTAAGGTGTAAAACTGCAATGAAATTCCAATTCAATAGAATTAGAAAGCATTTTTTCATTGCTGACACTAGGATACAAGTTGACCAAATAAAGAGAAAAATGGAGGCAAAGTTTAATACGCCATTATTTATTTAGAAATCAAACATTTTTAAAATTGAAAACGACCATAAGCTTTCATGTAATAAATAGATACAATAGATTGGAGCTAATTAGTAGGCGAATCGGACCTATCACTAGTGAACTTTGATTTGAAATGTTCTGTTATTCATTAATATATAAAACATGAAAAAGTCGGAGTTTTGAAAAAATTAGCTAGAATTTTTGACGAAAAAATTTAAAAAATTAACCGAGAGTATATTTGGTCTTTAAAATTAAAATTAACAACGCTCTTTTTAAAAAATTTAGCAAACTCTTAGTAAAATTAGCGAAATTTTAGTAAAATTAGCGAAATTTTAGCTAAATTCAGGAAAAAGTGATTAAAATCCACGGAAGTCGCTCTATTTTCTGAAAAGTTTAAACTTCGACAACTCCCTGTAAAAACGAAAAACGAAATTTTTTACTTCTATAATCTACGCTGGACAAGTTTTCTAATGATACCAGTTTCAACTCTTTACGATGAATACATCGATCGGCCAAAATTGTCTGAACAAAAAACCTATTTGAGTATATAGTTCCTCCCCACCTCAAGAGGGTTCGGAACAATAAACATATGTATTAAAGGCCAATTAGTAGAAGTAGAATAGCATGACAAGCATAATTCAAAGCTACCTTTAAAAACCTAGCGATTACTACCTTTTTTTATCAACTCTCAATTGTACAAATGTCATACGTGAAGTGAAACTAAAACTCAATTTTGGACTATCCAACTATCAGCAAAAAATTTTGGCCACATATGCAAAAATTACAAAGCGCACTACTTGTTTGAAGAATTAAGCTCAAATTTTGTACGAGATAATGACCTTGGTATGGCAATTTTGGTGAATTTTTTTAGAGAAATTATACCAATTCAAAGAGCGCGAAGCACCGTATGAGGTAGTAGAGCTGCACTTAGGTGAACGCAGAGTTTTCTCAATATCGTTATCTAAATCCAATCGAAGATCTTCCTTTGAAATGTGAAACCACGTTATTAGCAGGGGGGATAAGGCTTCCAAAATTAATTGAAATTGGTTAAATGAAACTGACTTGCGTATTGAGGCGCTATTCATGAGGGAGAATAAACTTGCTGTATGTCTTGTGTTGATATATCCCGTTACTCAATGTACGGCTGAACAAAACTATGACTTTTTGAAAAAAAGCTAAATCTAGTATTCTAAAACTTTCTTTCTGAAGAACAAAGCTCCTGTGTCATTCAAATTCTGTACAAAATAAAAGGTTAGTCTGCCCGACTGGCTTCATCAACGCCTAAACTTGTTGGATTTTGGTGTTTTTGAAGACATTAGTGAGACTTGCTATCATTATTGCCAGAAAATTTTGTTCTTTGTTCAGTAACTTTTACCTATCTGCGACGATTTCTGTAATCATTGCAAAACAAAGCTGATCAGATGAAACGCAATACAACTTAACACTAGTTAGGGAACAAGTAAGTGAGAACCTGTTTGTTTCAGTAACTCTTAAAGAGCTCCCGATGAATTATGAAACTTTAACCACACTCATGAAGTACAGAAAAAAACAAGAAAACACTAAAAAAAAGATTTAAACGAGACCTGATAATCTTCAACATTAAAAAATTTTATTGCTCTAGCTTGAAATTATTTTGGTCTTTTGAGAGAAAAAAATGATGAAGGATTAGTCTGCAACAAATAATGAAGGGTTAGTAAAGTGCAACAATAATCTAAAGTCATGCGCATGATACAGTTGCGGAAAGATAACATCCAGAAATATTTGAAGATGGTAAAACAATCTGGGCTGTCTAAAATCTTCTCCTTGTTAACAGGGCTGCAGCCGTAAAATTTGCAACAAATCCAAACTGAAGAAAGACATTAGTTGTCCAATCTGGCAAAGACAAAACAGTGCCTACGGCTTCAGTAGAAAATTGAACAAATGGAGAATGAAACGCTAAGGAGTCAAACCGAAAATTGCTATGCAAAAACAAAATTGGTAAGTGAACACTGATTGAAAGGAGTGAGGAAATGAAATCAAGCGGTAACCAAGTAACTGAAGCGTAAATAGCAAAAAAAATTTAGTTAACAGCTAACAAATACCATCAGAATTTTCACGATTCAGTACAGCAAGTTAACATTAAAGGGATCCTCGGCTTTTAAAAATTGAAAAACCGGATTGACTAATCCGATTGGAAAAATCGCTGCTAACAAATAGATAATCTCGAAGTAAGAAATCCGCCTGAAAAAGCGTGCAGGCTAACCGTCCAGTTTTGCTGACGATAAAGAAATTTGAGCGAGTGAGTGCGATTCAATTCTGGTTGTTCATTGGCTTGCATATATAAACGATTGCACGCAAACAGAATTGAATGCAGAGCAAAGCAACACAATTCAGGCACTGAGCGAAAAAAAGGTAGCAACGACAACCCAAGGGACAATTCACTAGCTTGATCGTAACAAAAATAACGGCAGCCAAGGTCAGGATACGGAATTTTGGGCGGCATACAGGCGGAAGAAGTTTGATATTGGTTTCGAATCAAAGTTGCAATTGGGACAACCATGTTTTGAACTGCAAAAACTAGACCTGAAAACTCAAAAGACAAAAGAAAAAAACAGGAGTCATTTATGAGATTAGTAGCGGTATCTAGAGTGCTAAGTATAAAAAGTTTTAGATAACGATGATATTCGATCTCTATCAGTGTGCGGGACCAATCTACTTTCTACTTGACCTTGAAGAAGCAAAGTGTAGCTTGGATCGCCTCATATTATCATCGGGCCGAGCTGTCATATAGTAAGTCAAGTGAAACTTGAAAGATTTCAAACGAATTGAGAACAGCCAAATAAAAATGTCAGTTGACAAACTACCTCAAGTTCTCAAATAGAAGTTTTGGTTCTATGTTAATGATACGCAAGAAGACTGGCCGGTTCTGATGAAATCAAAAAAGGTTGCCTGGAGTGGGATTTGAGCACGAAAGGGTTTGAGCTTTCAGCGGAGAGCAAGGCGAAGAAGAAGAACAAAAATAGAAACACGAATGGAGTTCCTAATTTCATGAGCAACTCAAACTAGCGGACGGTAACCAGAAAGAACAAATTTTAGTTCGATTTTCAATTTGAATGAAACGAACCAAACGCTAAAATCCGCTATTTGATGGCGCTCATGAAATTCAGAACTCTACACTATTCATGAACATGAGTTTTAATTATCGGTATGCAACAGTGAGGAACAAAAATTTTTTTTTTCGAAGTCTAGACCTAAAACAGTCAACCAAACTCATTTGTATAACACTAGTGGATTCAATAGTTTTCTTAAGAATGAATACAACTGCTACATCAAAAGACCAAATTACGCAAAATGTCTGCAACAACCGATTTTCATACACATTGGATGCTAGTTCAAATTAAAATGTGACAACACCAGAGCAAATAGAGAATTATTGAAACAGAAAAAATTTCGAATTTTACGCTAATCAGGAACATGGGTTTAAATTATTGATATTCAGCATGAGGAGGTGATATTCAGCATTCTTTTTGTTACGGATTTCGATGCCAAAGTTGTTAATTAAAGGTTGTAAAGTATAATTGGATGCACCAAGAAACACAACTGATTGCTACAATCAAAAAATCAAATCGACCGAAGCAAAAGCGCAGTCATTGTAAGCAAAGCAATAATCAAGAAAAATAATGAAGAGGTTACGAGTTCTCTTCACATGGTTTCTTTCTCAATACAGAGCGCTGGTAGCACGCTGAAGGCATATGCTTTCCTCAAAAGTGGAGCAACAATTTCATTCATCGATCAAAGTGCGCCAGACATTTTGTGAGCCCAGGACATTAATTTTAAGCTCAACTTAGCTGGCATATATCGAGCGTAGGTTCTGAAGAAAGAAACGGTTCCTTGCTAAATAATAAGCGACTGCATTCAAAGGTGCATTCAATCTATGGCCTTATTACATTTGTTGATGTTGCCGTTATGGCCGTTTTTACTAAGTTTGATTTCAAAATTTAAACATTTTTAAAGCTCATTTCTTAAAAAACGTGCGTCTATTTGTTTTCAGTTGAAATGTAACTTGCTAAAATCATCAAAATTTTTTCTCGAATAACAATATTTTTTATTGGTATCAATTCGTATTTTGTTTGTTTCCAGACAGTTCTCGATGTTTTTGAAAATGCCGTTGAAGCAATTCTTTAATCGGAGAGAGTTTTTTCTGTTGACGGAAACACTGATTTTATATGGGAACCAATTTTTGGATTTCTTCAAAAAAAAACGCAAAAGCGTTCCCTTAGGTATAAAAGGGTTAATCATAGTCCGTTCTGACAAATTGTCTGTCCTATACATTTAAACACTGATTCTTCACAAAATTTTTGTTATATCCTGATGCACTTATTTTCCTGAAAAACTTCGGTGAGATTTCAGCTTAAATTTTTTTCATGCTCTAAAAACGTTTCAATTGCTTCATCAATACTATCGTGATTTTACTGTATGATTTCAATTAGATGTAGAACACTATTTTCGGACATTTTATTGTTCCGACCCTCTTGAGAGGGGAGGAACTATATACTCAACTGGGTTTTTTTTGTTCCGTGAATTTTCGCCGCTCGATATATTCATCGTTGAGAGTTGAGACTGGTATCATTAGAAAGCTCGTCCTGCGTAGAATATGGAATTAAAAAGATTTTTTTAATTTTCGTTTTCTACAGGGAGTTATCGAGGCTTAAACTTCTGAGAAAAGAAGAGTGAATTCACGTTGTTTTTATTCACATTTTCCGGAATTTTTGCCTAAATTTTCGTCAATTTTGCTAAAATTTGTTATAATTTTTAAGAATAGTGTCGTTGATTTTATTTTTGAAGACGAACAAGCATTTTTGATTGTTTTGATATAATTTTTGGGTCAAAAAATCTGGATAAACATTTCAAAATTTAGCCTTTTTCATCAACAACAGCACGAATTGAGCTACTTTAGTCCACTTTGGTTAAATTTGCCTACACTACACCCCCAAACATCACTCATACAATCTTTGTAGACTCAGAGGGGGGCTATTTCTACTTCAGAGTCCGCAGAGAGTGCCTTGTAGTTAAAACTTTGCCGTTTTTTGCTAACTTTACTCGTTGATTATCAAAAATGCAAAATTTATTTTGAGTTTCAACTCAGAAATTATTTATATCTACAACATTCGAAAAATCAATTGTTCTTAACGGACAATAAGTATTAACAGGGGTAGTTTTGGGCCATTCTTGGACTGTTACAATCCAAAAAAATCGGGTTGTAATCAGTCGGTCTTTTTTTTAAAAAAAAAAAGACTTTTCTTTTAATAATAAAGAACAGAACAAATCAAATCAAAGCTCAGGAGTGATAGGTCCAACCAATTCGCTTGCTAAACAGCTCCAGGTTAATGCATTTAGTTTTTTAATTGAAAGTTTATGGTCGTTTCTTTTTTAAAAATAATTGACTTTTCAATAAATAATGGCTTAATTAACTTTTCCTCTATTTTTTTCTTAATTTGTTCAACTTCCAGCTTAGTGTCAGCAAAACAAGACTGCTTCTTCTTTCTACTGAGTTAACATTTATTCTCGGTTGCAGTTTTAAGCCTGAAATTATTGTTTTCTGGCTTTGATACTACAAGATTTTAGATTTTTTTTGTTTTGATATTTGCCAGTTTTTCACGTTTTCTAATTTTGTCACATTATCACATTATTGACAGTTCTCATGTCACCTTATTAGCATTCAAATTAAAGCACAATTGAACATATTAAAATCCTGAAAGATATAAATATCGTTTTAATGGCCTCGACGCCTCTTTCTTGAAGAAATCAATTGAATTTTTTAATTTTGTCTTAACTGTCATTTATACTTTGTCGTTTCGGTCGTATGAAATTTCCTGTATAGTGATAGCTTTCATTGGCTTTTCATGGAAGAATAGAAAAACCAATATTCTGATATTAGCAGATAGCTGATGGCTTTTATGACTTTCAAACCCATCGTTTTCCAAAATTTAAAAAAAAAAACTTTTTTAACTCCGCAATTTTGTTCTTTTTATGTTTCTTTTTGTTACCTAATCTCGTTAGTTGATTACAGGTCAAATATGACATTATGGGTGTCAAGGGAATAAAAAGGATTGGTGTCCCAAAATCTTTTTTTTAAAGATTTTGTTATGACCTTACTGGCTTCGACACCGCTTTTTCACAAAAAAAAATTAAATTAATTTGGTTTTTGTCATATTTGACGTTCTTTTTGTAGATGCAAGAAATATTCTGGATAATTACAGGTCTCGAGGGTTTCCTTTTCATGAAAAAACGACGATATTCAAATAGCTCTTTTTGTAATTAATTGCTTTCATGACATTGAATGTAATTTTGTTTCGAAAAAAAAATTAAAAGTATTACATACTTTAGCACTTCGCTTTTTTGTCTACTTGTTACCTAGTCTTACTAATGAATGGCCACGTACTACATTATAGCTGTTTGAAGAAGGCGCAATCAAATATATTTTGAGTGCCAAAATTTGGCTTGACGGTTTTGACAGCGTTTTCTGGCAAGTTTCAATTGAAATTTTGTTTGTTCTTTGTTGTTCTTTTTAGCCGCTCTAAAAAATGAATAAGGTCAGGTCCTAATGCCCTTCTATAGAAACAGTGGTAATCGCAAATTTGTGGTAATATTAATTTATTCCTAATGGTATTTATTACTTTGAAGTTAATTGTTTCAAAAAAATAAGTTAATTTTTTTTACTTTTCTGTTTTTGTTCTTTTTTGTATAATTGTTACCAAACCTTTTTATGGACTGGTCGCATATGTTTTCTGGTGATTTATAAGTTATTTTTGTTTAGTTTCAGGTTGATCTGGCGGTATGTTGACTTTGTTATTAAATTTAGTTTTTAAGAGGGACATAAGTTTTTTGATGTAATTAATGTTTGTTGTTGTTGTTGTTTGATTTTGCTGTTCGTTTTGACTCGCTTTCTTAATATTGACATATTACAGCAATCTAATGCGTCAATTTTTACTCCACTGAGTTATTTGTTTTGGAGGTTATCTTATCGTTCATACAGAATTTTTTGAAAAAGACTTGGGCTTTTTTGGGATTCGCAAAAAATAATTTTTGGGTTTTTCTATCTGTTCCTCATTTGGTAGACAATTATGCCAAAATTGTGGATGGGCGGGGTCGGAACCTTATGTGCCATTGCACATTACCGAGCCGCCTTGTTCTTATAAAAATTTATTCTTTTACTTTAGTTAGCACTAACATTTTTCTTTTGATTGACTTCTCCACAGTAAAGAACAAAAGATTACGTCCTAAACGTTTGCAGACTTTTTTTTCTATTTTTGTAAGCAGTTCTCAAAATAAAAATTCTAATTTATTGGGATATACCAAGCACTGAAAACCCTTAAAGTTCACGACCAAGAGCTTTGTTTTTGTTAAGTGAACCGATGGGCCCCCTAAATTTCAACCGACAGCCCCTTCCACAATAGTAAAAAAAATCTAATCTCTTACTTTTGCTCGCTTGTACATCACTAACAATTTAAAACTCCGGTTCAAGCAACTTGTAGTATCTGATCTCTCCTTCTAAAATTTCTCACTGTCTTGAATTTTTTGAGAACACGATTTTTCGGTAGATATCTTGATTTGCAAAGCTCATCCGTTTTTTTTTATTTTGAAAAGTTACGGCAAATTGGTCTGTAAAACTTTTTTAGCGCTTCTTTATCCTTCCTTTTAAGTTCTCTTGTGGTTTAGCTATTTATCCGTTTGCTCAGATTGATTTATTATTGTAAAAGTCTGTAAAATTTCTTTTTAAAATGAAAATTTTGTTCTGTTTCTCTTGAAATTTTAAAAGCAAAAAAATCGAAGAAAGAAAAATTTCTTCTATTGCACTTTTGTTTGCGAAAAACAGATTTCTAACAGCGCATAATTCATCAAAACTGCACCGAGTGTTTTTAACCATAAAATCTTGCAATTTCCGTCTTTGCGCAAGTTTAAAGAACTCCAAATTTATGTAGCCAATTCTGTACAAATTTTAGACGCATCGATTTTCCACTTCAAGACATTGCGACAACTCTATCTGGCAATTATAGAAAGAACTGGTATAAGAAACAAAATCAATTTTTTCAGATCTATTGGCTGAGTAAATCCTGCTTTACTTTCCGTTGATTTTCTTTTCTCGACAGACTATGAACAGTTAAATTTAAAATAGAATTTGAAGTATTCGTTGGTTTTGGTTTGTTGGCGATCACAAAAGGTGATGCAAAACACATAAAAATTCATTCAGAAGGCTTGAATTCCTCTTGTGCAAAAAAATTTATGATAAAATTTTTGAACAACAAACCTATTCTGTACTTGAATACGCAATTGAAGTCATAGATAAAAAAAATACGTCAAAAATTGTACTATGTACTTATTTGGACAACATGACAACATGACAACAAATAAGAGGTCGGAAAACTCTTTGAATAGTTTAATATCACCAATCTGTTAATAAACCACATAGCAAGGTGAGTCCTATAACTAACTGCGGTTTTCGTTTGGACATTACACTGTTGAAACCTATTTTTGGAGATAAAAGGTTTTTCATGAGTACCTTATTTTTCTTTGAAACTGATTTGATTTAAACTAATTTATTGTACTTTCTTTGAAAGTTAAAAATAAAGTCCGTAAAGTAATCATTTTTCAATCAGAGCTGGGGTTTTCAATAATATATGTTTTTTCTACCGACTTCTTTAGCCACTGTGCTTGCTAAGGACTCTGGTTCCTGTATGCATGGCAAATAGTGCTCTGTTTTGGTTGAGTTATACAACTGAGAAGTGAGGGTATAGGTTTTTGAGGAAAGTTCGAGAAAAATACAAATATTTGGAGAAACGAATCATTACTTTGATACGAAGATTGTCAAAGAATTGAAGGTTAATTCTTGGCAATACCAAGCATTCGGCAGTCGCTATCATGCAAGTTTTAATTTTTTTTTATTCGAAACAAAAAATTAAATGTGAAAATCTGTCAACCAATCAAAAATCGAAAAATTAAATTAAACGGTCTATTTTCGAAGGGCTATATAGTTTTGTGTGGAAATTGTGTTGTTTCTCTAAAAACACCTTCTTAAGTTTTTATCAGCTTTTTATACTTTGTGAGAATTTAAATGAGAAACATGATGTGATAGAGCTTAGGTAAAGTTGTTGCATTTCAAAATTTCCGCTTCTTTCAGTTTAAGAAATCTATTTGTTTCTCCTGCAAAATTTCATAGCTGTTCATTGATGAGTTCAATTTCTTAATTATTTCACTCGTTCCCATATTGAACGTTTCAACCTGCGGTGCTTCAGAAGTTAACACTGTGAAATATTGTATTGTAGATTTTTATGTGTTTTTTTTAGATTTTGTCATAGTTCCACTTATTTGTGCGACAACTGACAATGTTCAATCGTCAATGTATTTTTTACCTGCATGAATAATTGACAGTTTGAGCCTAAAGAATATTGTTTAACTGGCTGCATCCAATAAAAATCTAAGGCAGAGGAATAGAAATGAGTGTTGACCACATAGTGTAGAAGTAATTTAATAACGTATTGTCATATTTTCTGCATGTGTTGTCTGAAATTATAGGGTGATTCGTATTTCCTTATTTCCATGAATGGATTTGAAAAAAACCTTGGTTTTTGGTTAAAAAATTGCTAATGTTTGAGAAATTTGTCTGATTTGTCTTTGGAGCAGCGTTTAGTTCCCTTGAGGAACCATTTTTATATTCAAGTTGAGCAATCATAAATCTGTCATAAGTATTCACTTTGTCTTTCAATATGATCTGTTGTTTCTGTGTTTTTTTAATCCGCTTCTGGTCAACAAATGACTGCAGTACCTTTTTGGTTAGAAGCTTCTGATTTTGCATTTATTTTTTTCTGTCTCCATTCATATTTTAAAATATCTTCTGTATTTGTCAGTTTTGACAAAGTGTTGGCCGTTTCAGGCCTTGTTTGCCGATTCATTTCCAATAAAAAATGTGAGTGCTTTCAAGTTTTAAATAACAATATGCATTTACCAGTTGTTTTACTCTTTAACTTTTGATCTTTTTCGAATTAATATTTCAGAAAAAACTGCACAATCTAAATTGCATCACAAAAGGACCTTGCCTCAACAGCCCCAAACGCTTAAAGCTTTTGATTTTGTTTTTAATGATCATCTGCGCGTCTGTTCTGTTAATTTCCCTCTCTGTGAAGCCATGGACACTTTCTGAAGAGAAGCTTCAAATAAGTTTTGGTCAAGGTCAGCGTTAAAATCGGTAATTTTGTTGAATCAAACAAGCGATAGTATAGGCCACTTGATAGTCAATGATTATGTGTTAAAAAACACTTGCATTTCCAGGATGCATAGATAGTAGCACTACATAGCGACTCGGAAGTGTATTCTACTATATATTTCTCGATATCGTTTTTTTACAATATCAATTCTATTGATTTTATCATGTCAAACAAAAGACAAATCATTTAATTAATTTTTTAATAATAAACGAGTAAGTAAGTAAGCCCACCAAATCAAAATCTCTGGCAATTAAAATCAAACCAGGATGAATTAATACCTAATGGATAATATTCGGGATTTGCTTTAAACTTTTTCAATTGCAAACTGACTGAGTGGGATTTAAAATTTTTCTTAATGGTGTTTCGTTTAATGGAACGTGGGAGTTCATCCCAAGCTTTTATTGCAAAACGAACAAATCCGTATCGCAACTTATTGCATTTAAAGCTATTATTTCAGAAAATATTTTTTGTTCTATATGATTCTGCAACTGTCTGCGTCAAGATTGGTTGACCTTGTGTATTATCTAAAGACGCTAGAAGCCCTTGTATAATTTTCCAGAGATGAAGAATCTTTTTACTTTCTAATGACTAATAGAGAAAACACTGTGCTCTTTTTTAGTTCATTAGTAGATTCATATTTCTTGCTATTGAAAGTTGGTTTCAGGCCCCCGTTGGTTTGCTTTTAAATAGATGTTGGAATTGTTTTGTTTAATGTAGCAAGACCGCCGAGTAATATATTTGAATGAAAACGAGTGCATTTAGAAGTAATTAGAGCATGTTTTTAGGAATTGGGTTTCTTATCAATAGAACGCTTTGATTCCTTGTGCCATCTCACTAGGTAAAGATTAAACATCACTTTAAAATCTCAAATGGTTGTCAATATGTAACCCAGGTACTTCACCTCGATTTATTCAATTAAATGGGAGTTTTAAAATTTCAATGTTTCTTCTTGATGTTTTCTGACGTTTTTGCTCAGTGTAATGAACTCAGTTTTTTAGTTTATTCCTTATCCATTTTCTTCAAAATATTTTAAAAGATTGTTGGCGCTGGCTCCTAGTTTTGATTTCTTTTCTTCTAGACTTTTATCAGATGTCAGAACTAACGTATCATCTGCATATTGTATGAGTTGTGTATTGACTTCAGCGTAGGTATACATATCATTGATGAAAAAACTTATTATTGAGTGGACCCAGCACCGCACCCTGAGGAACTCCCCTATCAATTCTCAATTAATCAGATGTAAAGTTCTGTGAAACTACCGCCTGCTTTCATTCGAATAAAAACTTTTCCTTAATTTGATTGCATAGGTCTCAAAACCTAGTCCAGTGAGTTCAATTTCGAATATTGAATTGTTTATTGAACCGAAAGCTTTTGAGAGATCTATCAACGCTGCTGAAACAAAAATGTTTTGAATTACTTCTTTCCTAATGACTTCATTAAAACAAATTTTAGCGTCTATGGTATATACATTATAGCATCTATGGTATATCACAACAATAATACTAAATTCGTTTGCGATATACAAAGAATACAGTCATCATTCATGCATACCGCGCGAGCACCAAAAGGCGGATAGCCTGTGGGAGGGGCCGCTTTAGAGCTTCTTTTCCCATAAGTTTTCCCTTGACTTTGCATTTTTGAAAAAAAGTCCTCAATGGCCAATACTTGTTCTAATGCTAGTGAAAAACGTCGATGAACCCAGTAAAATGGACCAATTACCAAAAAAGATTATTAAAAACTTCCGAGTCTAAAATGTAGTTGTCCCTAACTTTATAAAGAAAACCAATCAACTTTTGCTGCTCACAATCAATTGCTTTTCTTATTATTGATTGGTCAAATTGTGCCAATACGTTATATAGTTAGCAAACTTTGACTGATAACCATTTTCTGTTTTGCTTAGTAAGTTTATGAATGGTAGGTAAGATTTTTAGTCTCTTTGTATCATTTAATGACTTTTCAACTTCACGTATTTCTAAAAACTTGTTGACTGATTCATGTGGATGGGTTTTTTCCAACCATTTCGAACTGTGTTTTAGCCTCGTTCAGTGCAAGTTTGTTGTTTTTCCTCCATTCCGAAATTTTATTTAGCTCCACTAGATGACTGTTTTCATTCTAATCTCTAAAATCCAAAAATCTTTGTGTCGACTGCAAAAAAGGTAATTGCACAATATTTGACAATTGTCGGAAGATCATTGATGTACAAAAGAAAGAGGAGAGGTCCTAGAACGGATCCCTGGGGTACACCATGTGTAATATCTCTCATATTTGATAAGTTGTCGGAGAACTGCACAAATTGCTTGCGGTTGGAGAGAAAAGAGGATAGTAACCGTCCTACTGTACCTGTGTACCTGTGAGACCACATCTTTCACATTTAGCTAAGAGCAATTGATGATCAACCGTGTCGAAGGCTTCTGATAAATCAAATATTGTGCACTGGAATGGTTTATGCTGTTGTTTTTGTTCAAATAATGCTTCAAAAGTTTCGATTATTGTGTCGACCGTTGAACGCTTACTTAGAAAACCCAACTGCCTTTAAGCAAATTTGGGAAACATTCGTCCGCGACGCATTTGTTAAAAATTTGACTAAGCTGTTCTGAAATTGTTTGTGACACAATCTTGAGAAAAAAAATTGATAGTCCAAAAGTATCTAGACTTTTCTCGTTATGCAAATGTTTGAGTTCATTAAATACTTCTAGTTTGTCTGTTTTGCTTAGAAACAATGGTTTCGCATTCCGTGGTATGCTAGATATTTCAAAGTTGTTTTTGAATTTTTTTGCCAAGTTTGGTCATATTTCAACAAAAAAATCATTGAGCACTGTTGCAGATATATCTTTCAATGGATCATGGTTAAGGCCTAAGCCCTTTTCGTTTGTCAAGTTTTTAAAAAATTGGAAGAATTTTTTGTTGTTTTTGTCATTTTCTTTACAGAAAATTTCTGAGTAAAAATCTTTCTTTAATCTGCGAACTAAACGTTTACATTTGTTGCGCTGTTTTCTGAATTTTTCTTTGGTCTCTTCAGATTTGTCATCTAAAACCTTTTTCCAAAGCTTGATCGTCTTAGAGCACTGGTTCTTCACTTCATTAGTTATCCATCTCTTCCCTTCACTTTGTGGTTTTATGTTTTTTTGAGGTATTGTTTCGTCGAGTACTTTTTCCAATATTCTTAGTAAATTTTTTAATATCTCCGAGCTAGTGAGTACATTTTTTGGGAACGGGCTAATTTCAAATTTTTCTCGAAATTTGTTTTTTAATAGGAGTTTTGATTCTAACTTTTCTAGTTTTTCCAATTTCGGGAAACGAAATTCTTTTTATCGCTGTCTTTCTTTGTGTTGATTGATCTCGATTCTATGATGGCACCAAAATGTTCACTCGCTGACGAATTATGAACATGTGTTTGAACGGTAAAATTTGAAAAAACTAGATCAATTGTTGATCGGCTTGATTGTGACACTCTCGTAAAATCTTTAGGGTTGTTCGCAAGCTCAAATCCTAAGGTATAGAGATTCTGTATAAGATTTTGTTTTCAGTCTAGTCTGACTCATCCGCGATGTCTATGTTGAAAACACCACAGACAATATGCTTAGTATTGCTTTCTTCTCTGATTTCAAATAAATGGTTCATAAGAGTGCCAACAAACTCAAAAGCGTTCATTTTTGGTGCTTTATATATTACAGTAATCAAATTTTTTTTCCATTTTGGGACATTTGTTTTAACAGTTAAAATCTGTATATTTTGGTCACAAGTTTTTTTGATGGCAGTAAAATAGTTCCGTACTAAGGACTTCCACACCGCCGCCCCTTTCTGATTTTCGAGTTCATGTTTCAATAGACTTCCACCTGTCTTGGCAGAAGATGTTGAGGTTTGAATACTCACGCAGCCATGTTTCTGTTACAATTAAAAATTGAGGCTTAATATTCAAAACTTTCAAGCTCAATATTGAATTCATCAAAATTTGCTCCTAGTGAGCGAATGTTTTGCAAATATAACAGTTTCTCCATTTCACTTTGATTTGACCTAACTGCTGTTTTTGAAAGATATAGTTTTTTGCAAACTAATTTTTGATTTATAAAATTGATTTTTTTTAAAAAACATATTATTTTAAAAGACAATTCCTAAAATGACGTCAAAAAGTGAAGTTCTAAGTCATCGTCTACTACACAAAGTGTCAAGTTAGATTGTTCTGTTTGCAGATGAAAAAAAAATTAATACCGGAAGGAAATTGACATTTCAGCCTTCTGAGTAGAATCACATCCAGCCTGCATGCCAATTTTAGAACTTTAAACTCGGATCTTTTCTTATTAACGTTTATTGTGCAGTGGAGTTCCATTATATTAATAGCGAAACACTTTAATTCTTTTCTTCCTATGTTTTCAACTTTCAGCGTAGAATCGCTTCCAGTTGAAAAATATTTTGTTTAAATTTCCAATCGAAGAGTAAAAAAAACTATTTGACCGTCAGAGAAAAATCACTTCCGGCTACATAGGTTTTGCATTTTTTAGAGAGAGAATGAAAAGATCTTTAGTAAAGAAAATAAAGAGAGGAAAACCAGGGGGTAGGAAAAAATAGAGCTAAGTAATTGAACAACCTTCTGCGTAAAATCACATCCAGTTGCAGTACTAGCTCTAGTTTTGGGGTAATGGGATCAATTTCTTTAAAAAATGATGGCAAAAAAGCTCTAAAGAACCTCAATCAAAAAGTTTCTTATTTAAAATTCATCAAATCAGTCACGAACAAAAAGTTCAGCATTGGATTAGGCATCGTTTAGATAACGCTAGCGTATGAAATTGCATTTACTGCTTATCAGATTTATTTGCTGATAGTCTCATAATTTTATCGACTTGGGTTTCCGAAGACATGTTAGCAGCTTCATAATTGTGTTTGAATGGGTTAACACTAGTTGACGTAGCATTTTGTGATTCAACATTATTCACAAAGCCGTTTCTGATGACAGGTTTCTGCAACTTGTATATATCATCAACATTTCTTACTGACACAAATGTTTTTTTATTTCCCGTTGGATCCATGTTATCACAACATAGTACAGAAAAATTGCACTTATAGGACGAAGTTATATAGCCCATTTCTTCACATAGTCTTTTAAATAACGTCTCTATTGATGGCAGTCTTTTGTTAATGTATATAAATTTGCCATTCAAGTGGTTTTTGGGATAGAAGTTTTTTTTGCATCAGCACGAAGAAGTTTGCGTTGCTTATAAACAAAATCCTTTTGCTCAAATTTGATGAACTTGATAATGACTGGGGCATCAAATTATCAGGCAACTCACTGCGAGAAGGAAGAAAATGATAGGCTTTTAGCTCCGACTCATAAACATCAACTTTCAAAAATTCCTTAAAAATTTTTTTGAATATTTACAAAAAGATTGGTCGAATCGCGTGCATCAAAAAGAGGATTTTTTATATTACCCGAGTCTTTACTTGAATACCGTTCTTGTTCCCGGAGTCTTTCATTTATATCCCGCGTATGATTTTCAAGTTTAGCAAATCTGTTTTTGTCTAATTGCGATTTTTCTTTAAATCTTACTGCCAGTTCCCTGATGGCATCTCTTGTGTTCTTATCCTCCACAGCGTTGATGATCTTCAACATCTTGTCATCCAGTTCAACTCTTGTGCTCTGTTCCATCAATCCACAGCAGTTTTCGATAATCGAGATGAAGTCAATTAATCCAAAAAAGAAGCAATAATTTTGTCTAATAAACGTTAATTACGGTTGCTCACAATGCTTGGAAACTCAATAAATACTCGTTGTTGTTAGCTATTAGTTGCCCCTTTGGAGTTAGGAATCAATGAATTGGTGTTGTTTTAACAGAAAAAAGAAAACAATTTAAAAGATTGATAAGTTAAGTGTTTGCTGAATAGCTATAGCATTTAGCAGTTTAGCGGTCAAAAGCGCAATTTAAGCGAGCGACTGTTTCGCAGACATCGACAAAGTATTTACATTATAGCGCCTATGGTATATACATTATAACGTCTATGGTAATAAACATTATAGCGTCTATGTTATATACATTATAGCGTCTATGTTAACATGACACGAGCTCTTAGTTGCTAAAATTAGCTTGTTTAAAAAAGGATGACGGGGGAGTGGGCGAAACTCGGGGGAAAATTCGCAGAAATTTGACTCCAAAACTTACCTCGATGTCAAATTTTCTCCAATCAGGCCCCTGGGAGTTACCAAAGATGGTTATGTAACAGGATCTCCGTTTCACTTTGTCCCATATTCTGATTTGTTGCGGCTTTGTGTCGATTCTACTCTATATTGGTCACAAATAACAATAACAGTTGGAATAGCTGTGGAAAGATACCTTCTCATTGTCTGCAGCAACGAAAGCAGGCAGTTGATGAAGTCCTGTAAGCGGAAAATAGCGTACGGCCTCTTGATTGCTGCCTCCTTCATGGCACCAATTGGGTATTTGGTGGACTACCTAACTCATGGCTTTGGTAGCAATAGACACGAAGCAGGGAGTGACAACTTAATTGTAAGCGACTTTTGTGTTTGAAGCCAGCCAAATTCATGAAACAGCAATTGAACAAAAAGAAACTTCCTCAGGTCATACAGGAAGCATGTAGTATTTCACAACTTGGAAAAAACTTGAAAGGATCCTGAAAGCAGAGAAACATAGAATACTGTTTTAAAAAGCCGAAAATTATCACTAACGCAACGGAAGAGCACAGGGGTTAAAAATATGTGGGAATAAATATTACCCTAATTAAATTAATTTTTATTCCATTATATTCCCAGCCTCTGAGCTGTTTTGTTACGAGAGCAAATTAATCGGACTAAAACCCCATTCTGAATTTATCTCCTGTCTCTTCATGTAAGATTATTCTAGCAAGAATGTTGTATGATCTTATGGAACACTTTTTGTGTTCAATTGTTTTGATTGCAGTGCTCTCAGACTGCTGAACATTAATTAAAAGAAGATGCTCGAACCGGTCAAAATATCTGAAGTCAAAAGCAGCAACACCTAAACATTGGGTCTTTGTGTTTCCCTAAATTACAAAGTTTGAAAATGAAAATGTTTCAGTATGTGTACGCCGGTTAAAAAACACATTAATACTACGCATCTAAATTAAATTAGTAGCTGGTTTTTGTGATGAAAGACTCCTAACAAGCACTGGAACAGATTATTTTGAAAATTCTTATAGTTTTGGTCTCCACTAAAAATTACCGCTTTCATTGACAAAAACTTTGTGATTTTTGAAAAAAAGGTTATAATTTTTCTAATGTTACACGAAGTTTACTAAATGCAGTGACAACTCAGTTGAAATTCTCTTGTTGTCTGATACCTCGTGTAGAGAATCTACTGATATTTATTCAGATTATCGACTTAATGAAACGAAACAAATTGAGTCTTCGGTTGCTTTAGTGTTCGGATATTTACCTTCCTTCATTAGCACTCATCAAATAAATAGAGCTATACGGCCACAATGTGAGACCACTCACACTTGGCTGTGAGACAAATCCGATAGCATGCAAAAAAAACCACGCTTCAGAGAGGTCCGTATATAAAACAAGGAGGATTATCTATATGCGTTTGCTCGTAATGTTCCAACCAATCAAGTAACGCCCAAAAAGATGCAAGTTTATTTATAGATGAAATGTTTTCTCATTTATGCGTTGAAAATGTTTATGCACCGGCGTAATAAAAACTGTCCATTATGGGTTAGAACAAATTTTGCATTCATCCTATGCACTTAACTTTTTTTCCTTGTTTTCTTTTGTATTAAGGCAGACCCGATGTGGGCTCTGAGCCTTAAGCTATAAACAGCTAGGGCTACTTATTTCTGCGCGCGAAGTAGGCTTACCTATATCTCTCAGACTAACCGTCTCTGTAAAACACGGAAGATAAACTTCTATTATTACGGTGGTAATAAAGTACAGCACCGGAGGTGTATCTAACTAATAGACTGAATACAGTTAGAGGAGTTCTCTCTGTACAAAAGAGAATAGTGATTGGATGGAGATGTACATCTAAAACTTTGTTGAAAGGTGGGGTGAAGAGTTGTGTGCTCTTTGAAGTAGAGTTGTGGCTTGTGCCGTCGTCTGAAGTCCTTTTCAGTGAAGTAGTGACTAGTGTCGTCAGTGAGGGGTTTGTCTTGATTGTAGAACCAGTGAGAGTGTCAGTTACAGGGTGTGCTGGCCAGTAACGTTAGTCCTGTTTCGAGTAACCAACAGCGCTCACTGAAATATGGTGAGGATTTGTTCCCAGTTGGAGGATCGGTTGTAGTCTGTAGCATCTGTCTGGTTTGTACAAGGAGATTTCTGTTTTTCTCCATCTGGTACAAGATTTGAACCAGTCGGATTTACCAGCTTACCTTCTGGTGGAAATCCATTATTTAGCTACTGTGTGAGCTACTTTTCCTATTAAATTTATTAGTCAAATTTAATGCCTTGTTTAGTAAGTCCCGACCCGGAGGAAGCAGAAAAGAACTGATCATTATCTTCAATTGTGTTAACGAAGAAAGGAAAATAGACATAAAGAATATCCTATTAGGAAGGAAACAAAAAAATACATAAAAAGTGAGTTTTGAGAGAACAACGTGTCTGAATTATGTGGGACTGTGCGCCCAAAGTGTTATCTAGGACTGTGGTAGCTCGATTGTCTGGGTTTCGGAAAAATTCCAAGAATTCTGGGTCACGTGCCAGACAAGCATCAAGGGCATGAGGGTAGAGTTCGACGTTGCAGTGCCGCTGCAACGCAAGAAGAAGATTGAAGATTTGTGTTTCTTCTTGTGAAGGTTGCCGGCTGTCTAGCTTGTCCGCCATCCAGTTCCTGTGGAGGAGGTTGAAAGTGTGTCATTGCATATACACTTCGTGGCTGCTCCTTCTACACATTGTAGATACTCGATTGGGACGATAATCGGACGGTTAGTCTTCGCATAAAAGGGTAAAATTAAGAAGTAATTTTTATGGGGTCGACATTGCAAAGAGCGCCTTCACAATAAATAGGTTTAATTTTATAGCTATAATTCAAATAAAAGGGTGAAGTCAACTTTGTGTTCGCGTACTGAAGGCGCGAATTTTTATGGATGAGTGCATTTGTCCTGTGAACATGGTGTTGTACAAATAGGTAATTGTGGACCGTGTGGAGCATCTTCACTCTGTTGACCTTATGCGTGTGACTACTTACAACCATCGGCGTGGGATGTAAGAAAGCAAATTGGAGGTAGAAGGGATCGTACTTTTGAAAAATACGATACGATAGAAGGTGGTGTCGCGAGTGAATAATGTGTTGAGGTAATTGTTCTGGCGGTCAGCAAGAGCAAAGAAATTTGATTGGTGCGCGAAACGTTCTGTGAAATAATGGTTTATGGAGAAGTGGACACACTCTAGTGGGAGGTCTCTATCTTGTCCCTTTTGAACATGTTCGTTCTCTAACTGTCCAAGAGAGCAGGAACTTGCTGTAGGCTTAAGTGTGCGTTGTGGTGGATTGGATGTATAAGTGATGCGTTCTGGTACGTGGATTTCTTGAGTGGTATTGGCAAGGGGATTCGTGAACTCGTGGAAACGAAAGTGGGGGCCTTGAGATCGGTGGATGATCCGTGGTGTGGGAGCAAAAAGATTTCCTCTGCCACGAGAAGATGAGGGCTGTGAGCCTCTTGGGGGTCTTGAAGTGTGACGCGCAGGCGATTGCGAAGCCTGTATGGGAGAAGAACAAACTGGGTAAATTTCGTGTGCTGTAGCTCGTGGACGTCTTCTGTGTGAAAGATCGATGCATGGGAAAGTTGTCTGTCGACGTTGGTCGATCGTACATGGGTGGCTGAGGGAAAAGTGGTTGTGGTCGGAGAGGCGGTATTGCCGGGCCGTACCGCGGTGAGGATACGGACGGACGTTGTGTGTGAGGTGTGGGAATAACCGGTGGTGGTTAAACCAGTGGTTGTGATCGTGGTCGTGATCCACGGATTCTACCAGAGTACGCCCAATTGACGACGATCGTCAATTGTCCCTGTGTAGGTAGTTGTGAAGATTGGTGGGGGGTGTGGGACATTGTGTTGTCACTTTGTAAGAGTAGCTCTTGTGACGAGCTCAGTGGTCCAACGTGAACTGAGCGGGAGCTCGTATCACTATCTATGTACAAGTGATTTTCACCTGAACTTGAAGAGCATGTGGCGGATGAAGGCAGTGGGTTCAACCGCGCATAGTTCGCTCTGTTCATAGACTGTAGATGTGGTGAAGATTGAGCCACCGTGACGAAGGTTGGTGTTTGCATCACACATACTGGCTGTGGTACTGCGTGTGGCAGCACCAACGGGGCGAGGGTTGAAGGCAAAATGTCCTCAACCTTCTGCATGATGAGGTCGTATGCCGTTGGGTTGACATTTGGAGGACTTGGTGAACCTCCTTCATGTGTTGTGGAGACTACTGTGGAGTCCCTAAAACAAAAACAAAAAAGTGTTAAATACGAGTGCTAGGTAGATTTAAAATGAGCTCTTCTGGAATTTCCTGGTAATCAGAATCATCATCCAAACAGTCTCTTGAGAGTGACATACCATATGAGCGTTTACGTTTGCTTGGATGAAGAACTGTAATTGTAGGGACTGAAAATCAGATTTTTTGTGTTAATCTTTTGGTTATTCATAGCATTGGTAGATAGATGTAGGGAGAGTAGAAGTGTAGTCTTTGTTTGAATTATTGTGTACTGGAGAAGAGAATTTTTTATAGAAGTTTTCAAACTTTTTGTGTAAAAAATCTAATTCATTTTGAGAGTGTGGAGTGCAACTGTCGACAGAGTGTCTTAGTTTTTTCTTAGGTGATGGTGGTTTATATTGCGTGGAATCAGATTGTAATACATGGAATAATGTCTGTAAAAATACTCCAAAAAATCTGGAGGTAACAATTTTAGCCAATGTGATTTTGGGGCCTATGAGTGGTTTTAGATTGTATATGTTAAATGCACTACAAGATAAGCCAAATAGGCACTGTAAAATATTAAAACACTGTCCATTTTATGGCTATTTGAATTGGGGGACAGTAGCCTCGTTCAAGATCGCATTTAATACAGATTTTCTCGTAGTAGTTGCTTTCTGACTTTACGTCAAAACTAAGCGTGATGTTGGTTAAGTGAAGTGACCATCCTACTCTGCGAATGACATGATATTCGTGTTCATGGTTTTTACTGGGACAATTTGCCCAGGGGCTATCGGTAGCATTAGGGATCCATTCATGGTCCCTAGAATTATAGACCATGCTTCCGTGTTGGAATGCAAAACCTTGACAGCGATCGAGTTGGAAGCGGCCTTATTTGGCTTCTATATTCGCTTGCCGGCGTGGGTCATCCAGTACATCAAATTGTATTATTTGCGGGTTGTAGTGGTGTTTTTTATGAGATCAACGAAAGCAAGTTCTCTACGAGCTTTAGTTTCTGTGGTAAAGAAAAATCTTTCAATATTGTTTGATAGGAATCTTTAAAACAATTGCCATTAATTAGACCACGCCAGTCAAGACGGCGTAGTGTGAATTCTTTCTGTTAATAAAGAGTTTGTTGAAGTAAATGTTGTATTCACTTTCTAATTGTGAGAATTGAGCTTATTTTGCAAGGTCTGCAAAATTTACAGCTTGTGCTACTTAGAATTTCTCTGCTGCGTTATCTACTAATTGATTAAATTTCTTCTTATCTATAGAATTGGTCCGGTCGTGTTGACTGTATATGCCAAGTTGTTGTGCAATAAAATTTGCGTGGGTGAAGCGGTTTTTTACTTCGTCAGGCGTAAAAGTTTTGACGGGTTTTCGCGCCTTAATTGGATTGTGCGTTAAGCGATATGTGTAATCGCCATCTGTATCTAGTGCAATTTGCTGATCAAAATTATCAGATTTAAATGGTGCTTTAATAGACAAGGGGACGGTCTTACGTGTGACTTGGTCTAAAAAATGTAGTTTGTTTTGGTAGAATATGGGAATTCGTTAGAAACATTGATTTTCTAAGACGTAGAGAGGTGGTGAAACAACTTTAAATTGAAAGAGTGAAACTACGTTTGAAATTTTGAGTGTAGCGAATGTGAGTCGCTGTCCTTGGATAACATATCCTATGAGTAAAAGTTTTTTGTTAAAAAGATAAAAGCCGTTTGTTTAGGATCGCAAAGTTTTTTGTAAATAGATGGAATCGTAGGGCCAATTTCTAATAAGACTCGTCTAACGATATAGTTGAGTTTTGCATCAATCTGTACAATTGGTTGTACAGCAACAAACAAATTTTATTTTCTAAATTTTTGTAATCTTCAGATTTACGATATACGGGTGACTCTTGTGGTATAACAAATCCATTTCGTACATTAATTTTGGTATAAGGTGTGATGGGATGTGCGCCCTCAGGAACTGTTACGTGTGTATCTTTAAATTCAGCTGATGGTTTATCGGTTATAAAGTTAGAACCTTCCTTGTTTTAAATAAAAATGTCGTAGTATTGTCAGGCATAATATGGGCGATCTTCATTACATTTGTGTAAACGTTTTGTGAGAACCTCAAAACGAGAAAGTGCGGAATCATCGTAAAGGTGTTTTGTGTGCATTGTGGTTGTGACCAGAATTAGTTTGATTATTTTCGAGTGTTCCCATAAAGTAGGGTTTTTGAAATTTGATCATTCGTTCATATAATCCTCCATCATCAAAAATACGGCTGTGGTTTTCGGGTTCCCAAATAATTATGGCTCTAACAGCATGAATTGGTGGACAGTAGCCTCGTTCAAAATCGCATTCAATACAGATTTGCCCGTATTAAACAATTTCTGAATTTACGTCAAAAATAAGTGTGATGTTGGTTAAGAGACCAACGAAAGCAAGTTCTCTACGAGCTTCAGTTTCTGTGGTAAAGAAAAGTCTTTCATTATTGTTATCATACCAATTGTCGTGATCAAACCTGAAGCCTCTTTTAAGTGCGATTTCGTGACCAAAGCTTTCTTTGCCGCTAAGTTCAGCTTGTATGGCATAAGCGCGTACTTAAAATGTTTGATTTTGTGAGATAATTTGCACCTGGGCGGGGATTTCTTGAAAATCTGCTAGTTTGATTTTACATTCGCCAATTTTATTGAGCTTTTATTACTGCATATTTGTGATATGCTTTGGGGAACAATCCTAATGTGTGACTATAAGGTCTTGTACTATTGATTTAGGTGTGGAAATGTTGTGTTGATCTACTTTTTTTGCCTGTTTTATTGGAAGTGGATGTTAAAAAAAATTAAACAATGAAAGAATTAAATATTTAATGGACATGTATAAGAAAGTCCAGAAAACAAGGATTGTAGAAAACAAAATATCCTTCTGTGTTCTATGTGTATCTACCAAAAATTTAAATTGAATTTCTTAGCAGATAAAGGGTGATGGATTTGTTTTTGCTCTGAAAATAGGTGGTGCCGCAGCTTGTGGGTGAAAATTTTTTTTGTCTTTTTCTACAACAATTCAACAGAAAATGTGATTTTCGACTGTTTGATTAGATCACGTTCTCTTTGTTTCTGTACGAATGCGATCTTGTATTATTTAGAGATTCGTTGTTTAGCCCAGTTATGGAGTTGTTCGCCGTTATTATGATCTCCGAAAAGAGCGGGGGGATCAACAAATTTTCGATCAAGTTTCAACGGTGGAGTTCGATAAGTTCTAGTAGTATCTGGGTGTTTTCTGATACAGCGGTGAAAATGTTGATCGGGATCAAGTGTTGGTGGATTAGAGCTTGTAGTGTTTATAGGTGGAGTACCTGAAAACTTAGTAGTAGTGAACTTTGAGAAGACCGTGATGAATTGACTATATTAAAGGGGTGATTTCAATGCGCTTGTGAGAGTAAGCGTTCAATATTAGCAGTTGTTCCTTGTAGCGGATTAAAGCGGTTATTCGCAATATGTGATAGACAAGGGTGAAGAAAATTGAGAGCTGAGAGGGTCCAATATAGAAATGTTGAAAATTAAGCTAATATTTTCTGGTGTATCACTAAAATTCGAGACAGTGTGAATTGGCTGTGGCAATTCAGAGCTACGAGTTTTATCTGTTTTCGCAAAATTTATAGGTTGAGTGGAAAATTGTGGAGAGCTTGAATAGCTAATCCATTCGAGGAGTGGTGCTCGTGGTGGAGCTGGTACAATAGTTGGCGGTTGAAGTGTGGTGTTAGATAGAAAGCCGGAATATGGTAGCAAAGTTTGAGTGTTTATTTGGTGGCATTGTTGTTGTTGTTGTGCTTGCGTTTAGTGCATTTGCGTTGGATTTTGCTGGGGGGACACGGGATTACTGGTTGTGGGGTAAAGTGGGGGGAGTGTACAGTAGGAAGAGCTCTACCTGAAGATTTGGCAGTGGTAATGATTGAGTATGGGCGTTCCTTGGTTTCTTGTGCTTGTGATTTTTTATTAAAGAGTTAAAATGATGAATTTTGGGGGTGGATTGTTTAGTCGCTTCACTGTAAGAGCAACTAGTTGACTTTGAGACGGGGGAGCACTTGGGTTAGTTTTGTATTGTTGATTAGAGGACGCAATTGTGATAATAATTTTTGGCCCAGAGTGGGCCAATCATCACAATTATAGATTTTATAGTCAGATGAGATCTAAAAAATCATCAGAGAAAACTGTTGACAATTCAGCAATCATATTTTCTTTTCGTTCAAATGAAAAGATAAAGTGTGGGTGCATGGTTTCACTTTGAGAGTTGTTGTCGTTGTTTTGCGATTTGTCGGTATTCTTCATTCAAACCAGGAAGTTCTTTAATATACTTTATATCGTACGAAGCTGGGATAATGTCAAGATGAATAGGGTATACAATGTCTGTAAAGAAAAGTTCCGATAATTTAGGTGTTGCTTGAGGTGGAAAGATGGGGGAGATAGAAAAGAACAATATGTTCGTTATGAAAGTCTCCAGTTTAAAAAACCCATTCACAGCAAGTGTGTGAATAAAAAATATGATCGAAATTGTAGAAAAATTCTTCTAAGCGAATTTGTTTAGGTTTAAAATTTTGAATGTAGCGGAAGGTATCGGCGTATGGCGTTTTTGAAAAATATTAGTTCCAGTCTGTGCTGTGAAGTTATTTGCATACCTGAGTATTATTGGGGTTTTTTCAGTTCTGTGCGACTGAAAGTGTGGAATTGAGACAGAGTTGTGTTTCTGTTAGCAGTGAGCTGGAGAGCCAGAGTGCTGCTATCTAAAAAATCTTTTGAGATAGCGTTGAAAGAAGGTAGTTAGGAAAAAACTGTACGTGGCGAAATGTACAGTTGTTTAAATTAGAAGAAAAGAAGTGAAGATTACAGTTGAGAGAGAAGCTAAGAAAGAGAATTTTTCTAATTTTAAAATTGAGAAATAGGTTTACAAAGAAAATTTTCTAACTTTAAAGTGACTGAAGTATTGAAAGCTGAGAGATGTTGAATGAAATTTGAGTCTAAGAAAGAAAGAGCGAGAGAAGCAACTAGGTTGAGAGAGTTGTAGACCGAGAATTGATTTTAGACGATATAATATAGACTGATCACGAATTTTTGTGCGGGGAAAAATGTTACGGAATCATATCTTGGCAAAAAAATGGGATCAGGGAATTCTTCCCCAACCGAGCCGTGGGTCGGTTGTTAACTTAATTTTATTTTATTTTCATATTATAAGTTTTGTGGGGAATGGCTTGTAATCACCTTTCTTTCTTTTCCTAATGGAGGGTTTTTGTGGTTCTGCCAGGGTAGCAGGTGAAGAGATAGTCCGTGTGCTTTGTTTACTATACTAAAAAGCTTGATTTTTTCCCAGTGAAAGTAATTGTATTAGGGTGGAGAGGGGTGAAAGATCTATTCGAATTATTCCTCTTGTATAGGAGAACGAGGTAATTGTATTTTTATTGGAATTATAATTACTAGGTATTTTGTGTGTTATGCTAAACTGTATACGGCTAACTAAATCGAGAAGAGTCATTTTGTGTATTTTAAGAATGGTGGTTATATGTGTTTATACGTTCGTTTTTCCTGAGGCCGAAATTTGTGAATGTGCTATAAAGAATCTATAGTCTTTCATCGGTTGGCGTCGACTACGAGTGTCTCTTGTAATGTAGTTTTCCGAAGGGCTGTCGGATATATCAGCCAAACTCAAAGGGTTATTTATAGATGGTATGTCTGGGATGTTGTGTTTCTGTTAGCAGTGAGCTGGAGAGCCGGAATGCTGCTATCTAAAAAATCTTTTGAGATAGCGTTGAAAGAAGGTAGTTAGGAAAAAACTGTACGTGGCGAAATGTACAGTTGTTTAAATTAGAAGAAAAGAAGTGAAGATTACAGTTGAGAGAAAAGCTAAGAAAGAGAATTTTTCTTATTTTAAAATTGAGAAATAGGTTTAGAAAGAAAATTTTCTAACTTTAAAGTGACTGAAGTATTGAAAGCTGAGAGATGTTGAATGAAATTTGAGTCTAAGAAAGAAAGAGCGAGAGAAGCAACTAGGTTGAGAGAGTTGTAGACCGAGAATCGATTTTAGACGTTATAATATAGCCTGATCACGACTTTTTTTGCGGGGAAAAATGTTACGGAATCATATTTTGGCAAAAAAATGGGATCAGGGAATTCTTCCCCAACCGAGCCGTGGGTCGGTTGTTAACTTAATTTTATTTTATTTTCTTATTATAAGTTTTGTGGGGAATGGCTTGTAATCACCTTTCTTTCTTTTCCTAATGGAGGGTTTTTGTGGTTCTGCCAGGGTAGCAGGTGAAGAGATAGTCCGTGTGCTTTGTTTACTATACTAAAAAGCTTGATTTTTTCCCAGTGAAAGTAATTGTATTAGGGTGGAGAGGGGTGAAAGATCTATTCGAATTATTCCTCTTGTATAGGAGAACGAGGTAATTGTATTTTTATTGGAATTATAATTACTAGGTATTTTGTGTGTTATGCTAAACTGTATACGGCCAACTAAATCGAAAAGAGTCATTTTGTGTATTTTAAGAATGGTGGTTATATGTGTTTATACGTTCGTTTTTCTTGAGGCCGAAATTTGTGAATGTGCTATAAAGAATCTATAGTCTGTCATCGGTTGGCGTCGACTACGAGTGTCTCTTGTAATGTAGTTTTCCGAAGGGCTGTCGGATATATCAGCCAAACTCAAAGGGTTATTTATAGATGGTATGTCTGGGATGTTGTGTTTCTGTTAGCAGTGAGCTGGAGAGCCGGAATGCTGCTATCTAAAAAATTTTTTGAGATAGCGTTGAAAGAAGGTAGTTAGGAAAAAACTGTACGTGGCGAAATGTACAGTTGTTTAAATTAGAAGAAAAGAAGTGAAGATTACAGTTGAGAGAAAAGCTAAGAAAGAGAATTTTTCTTATTTTAAAATTGAGAAATAGGTTTACAAAGAAAATTTTCTAACTTTAAAGTGACTGAAGTATTGAAAGCTGAGAGATGTTGAATGAAATTTGAGTCTAAGAAAGAAAGAGCGAGAGAAGCAACTAGGTTGAGAGAGTTGTAGACCGAGAATTGATTTTAGACGATATAATATAGCCTGATCACGAATTTTTGTGCGGGGAAAAATGTTAAGGAATCATATCTTGGCAAAAAAATGGGATCAGGGAATTCTTCCCCAACCGAGCCGTGGGTCGGTTGTTAACTTAATTTTATTTTATTTTCTTATTATAAGTTTTGTGGGGAATGGCTTGTAATCACCTTTCTTTCTTTTCCTAATGGAGGGTTTTTGTGGTTCTGCCAGGGTAGCAGGTGAAGAGATAGTCCGTGTGCTTTGTTTACTATACTAAAAAGCTTGATTTTTTCCCAGTGAAAGTAATTGTATTAGGGTGGAGAGGGGTGAAAGATCTATTCGAATTATTCCTCTTGTATAGGAGAACGAGGTAATTGTATTTTTATTGGAATTATAATTACTAGGTATTTTGTGTGTTATGCTAAACTGTATACGGCCAACTAAATCGAAAAGAGTCATTTTGTGTATTTTAAGAATGGTGGTTATATGTGTTTATACGTTCGTTTTTCTTGAGGCCGAAATTTGTGAATGTGCTATAAAGAATCTATAGTCTTTCATCGGTTGGCGTCGACTACGAGTGTCTCTTGTAATGTAGTTTTCCGAAGGGCTGTCGGATATATCAGCCAAACTCAAAGGGTTATTTATAGATGGTATGTCTGGGATGTCTAGACTGAACGAGAAAAATTTCGAATTTTTGATAGTCGGTTTTTCAGGATGGAGTCTTAATAATGAAATATCCGAGAAATTTTTCCGCATTTGCTCTTGAACTAAATGCATATGTCGGATAATATTGTACAATGTTACTTCTATGACGGGTGATTTGTTTACCAAAGAAATCTTCTAGTCTTTAAGTAACCAATGTGTGGTTGACAATTATTCTGTAAGGACCAATTTTTTGTGGTTGGATCTTTTTTGATATTCCTGTTTGTTTAGCTTTATTTACAACTAAAACATAAGTATTATATTTAAGTGATTGCACCGTTAAAAAACGGCGGTTTATGGAGGTGCGTAAATGTTTGTGCCGTTTTAAATAGTTGTGAACTTCGTTATAAACTTCTGATTGTATCTTTTCACGATTGAGAAACCAATGTGCAAAGGTTCCTTTTTGTAATTCTTTAATTTGCGGGTGATGAAAAGATGATCAGTATGTGTATGCTTGGGTAAGGGATTACAAGGTGAATTTAGTGAAAGTTTACAATTTCCAAAGCTATCTGTAGTGGAAGATAGATTAAACAGTATGGGTCGTTTTAGTTTTTGTCCAAATACCAGTTCATATGGTGATAGATTCATATTGGTTCTAACTTGTTAATTGAATGCAAAAGGAAATACTTTTACTTTCTGTGACCATGTGTCGTATTGTGGGTCTAAAACTGTGCGGAGGAATGAGATTAATTGGCGATTATTACTTTCGACAAGTCTTTTTGATCATGGTGCGTATGGCGTTCGTGGTTTAAATTGTACATTATATGTGCGGCAAAAAAGTGCAAACTTTCCGTTAAAATGTTCATTTCCGTTATCTGTTACTAAAATATCTGGTATTCCAAATTTGACCATCCAATGGTTAAATAACACGACGATTGCATTTGTTGCATCTTTTTTGGTAGAAGGGTGAAGTGCAACGTAATATGTGAATGCGTCTACGATGATATAGACGTAAGAATTCCCATCCAAAGACATGGAAATTAGACCTTTTGTGTCCATTGAAATACGATATTGAAACTTCTAAAAATGGCTGTTGTGGAGGCATGACGTGGTTTGGCATGGATTTGCTCTATTGGTAATTCAAGCAATCTTGTGTAACTATTGAAATCCATCTTTGAATATTTGGGAAATAGTAGTTTTCTGTGATTGTAGCGTGCGTTTTTTCACGACCAGGATGACCTGAAAGATGATAGACAAATTTTCGGTGAAGTTGTTTCTTCTTTGTAGTTTCATTTATACTTAAACCTTGGAAACGTAGTTAATAGTGTAGCAATCCTTTGTTTGCGCGAATAGTTAGTGAAGTAATGGAGGGGTTATTTTTGCATAGTTTCCAGAGGAGAAGTTGTCTAATAACTGGGTCTTGTTGTTGTGCTTCATAAAAAAATGTGTCATTTAGTTCTTTTTGTTCACTATAGAAATAATTGTAAAGTTCTGGTGATTTTGGTATAAAATCATCCATTGCTGGAAGTGAGAAGTTTATGGTGTTTATTAATTCAGCATAATTTGCATCTTAAGTAGATTGAGTAAAGGGTCATGTTCTATTTGTGTTTAGTGTGACATCCGTATGTTGTATAATGGGATAAAATTCTAGTAATAAATGATTGTGCTTAAATTGTTGAATTTTGTTTTTGTGTAACTGTTCTAAAGGATGGGCTTTAGTTTGAAACTGGTTGTACGAGACAGGAAGATAGATATCATTCTCTAGTTGTACTGTGAAATAGTTGTCTTTGATCTGTTGGTAAATTGGAAAGTGTGGTGGTTCTACAGTAGTGGTTGTAGATCTTGTGTTAAAAAATTTTTTTGAGTTAGCATAAGGACACTGTATAGGTTGGGTGTTTTGATTGTGTGTCATAAAGAATTTAATGGAATTTGGAATCTCAACGGTTTTAAGACGGCTTTCATCTTGTATTGTTGTTGTTAGTGAACAACTCAATAAATCTGGAAATGAAAGATTTTTCCTTTCCGTCCAAACTACATGTTTGTTTGGAAATTTCATTAGTATTAGCTGAAATTTATAAACTGGGTTTAATCTTTTGTGGTTGGGTTTAATCTTTTGTGTGAATAAAAAGAAAATTGGCTTATGATCAGTGTGTAGGATAATAGGGTGTTTGGGTCTTTGAAGGAGGAATTCATGTTCTGAGAGTGCAAAGATTATCGCTGAGCATTCGCGAAGAATGGTTGAGAGTCTAATTTCTGTGGTAGAAAGTAAACGGGAATTTGCTGATACTAATTCTATATTCTCAAATTGATTTTTTTGGAGAAGTGCAGCTCCAATGCCGTTGGTAGAGTCATCGCAGAGAACATAAAAGGGTTTTTCTGAATTAGGAATTGCGAGGCGGAGCGTTCCGTCTTTAAGTTCTTTTTTTACTGTTTCAAATATTTGTTGTGGTTGTGGAGTTCATTTGAAATCTGTTGTATCCCGGAGTTGGAGATAGAAAGGCCTCAGAATAACTTGTAGGTTAAAATTGTATTTTGAAATGAACGTAAGAAATCCGACTTAGTTTTGATTTTCTTTTTTTCGATGGTTGTGATCTTAAAAATCTTTGATTTGAGTGGGTGTATGTGATTGTTTTGTATTTGGTGTCCCAAAAATTAAACTGAATTTAAGAGAAAGAGCAATTTATTTGGAGCGGCTTTGAGGTTTTCATTTTTGAGATTGTTGTGATATTGATCACTTGTTTGTAACATTGTGTCTGTTGTAGTATCGTGAATGAAGACATCACCAAGATATGTGATAATTTTTTTTCCGAGTGAATGGTTTGTAAATGCTACTCATAAAGGACGAGAAAGCTGCTGGGCCGAACGAAATACCGTAAAATAGGCGATTGAAACACTATTGTTGTCAAACTATTACAAAATTTGTGAGTCATGGTGATGGTTTATTAAGTTGCATTTGTTTGTATGCACTGTTCAAGTCAACTCCAGAGAAAATTGGTCCTTTAATACGCGTTAGTATAATATGAATTGGTTCTATGGGCCAGTTGCTTTTTGTTTCGTCAACCATTGTGTTTAATTGACGAGCAACTAAAACGATTTTTAATAATTCTCCTTTTTTCAGGATAATTACTGCGTTGATGAAAGTGTTTCCCGTAGTGAGGGAATCTGTATTTACAGGTGCTATAATTTTGAAATATATCAAGATTTCAAGTAAGTGTTGTACTCGCTCTTGTAATTGAAGTGGCATACGAGTAGCTCTTTGCTTTTAAGACATCGCTGTTGCTCTTAAGGGAAGATTTAGTTCTACTTTAATTTACCGACACCGAATTTAGCATTGTTTAAATCGTGTGAGAAATTGTGCTAATTCTTCAAATTAAGTTTATTTTAATTTTGTATGTTCGAAATTGAACAGTGTGAGAATTTCCAAATCCAATTCTGTGAACTTTGAGACATCAAATGGTATATGGACATTTTTGTTGTTTTTTAATTTCGTGTTCTTGTTGTTTAGTGAGATTTAAACAATAAAGTATTTGTGTGTTTCAGTTGTACCTTGTGTAAAGTAATTTGAGGTATAAGCGTCAATGAATTCTGCGAGTTCATTAATGCCGTAATTTGTTGATTGAAGATCGTTATGTGAGGCGTATTGTTGTGCATATCCCATTATTTATTTTACAAGGGTAAGAGGGCGATTTAAGGCATTTTTTGATTAAAATTTGGATAAATGATTGGTAAGGATAATCAAGATTGTTAATGTCCATTATAGAGAAGAACATATTTTTTGTAGAGGTATAAATAAAAAACTCAGATGCATAAAGGATAGTACCGTTGGCATATTTATTTGTACATCGGTATGCAGTCAGAGAATAAGTTAAGATTCTAAGTTCAAAAAATTTAAAATACAGTGAGCAATCACTTCTGACTGGAATTAAGCGTGAATAATATGGGGGTGGTTTTTTTGAAGAGTCGTAAAGTATTAGGGATTTAGGATCCTCATTGTCTTTGATCTCAAGAGTGTGAGATGAGCATTTAACTGACTCAACGTATTTTTTAGGAAAGGTATTCCTAGGATATTAAATTTTGTGTTAGATACATGGAAAGTGAGTGCAAAAGACGTATTTTTAAGAGTTCTATGTACAGTTCTATGTCTGGGATGTTGTGTTTCTGTTAGCAGTGAGCTGGAGAGCCGGAGTGCTGCTATCTAAAAAATCTTTTGAGATAGCGTTGAAAGAAGGTAGTTAGGAAAAAACTGTACATGGCGAAATGTACAGTTGTTTAAATTAGAAGAAAAGAAGTGAAGATTACAGTTGAGAGAGAAGCTAAGAAAGAGAATTTTTCTTATTTTAAAATTGAGAAATAGGTTTAGAAAGAAAATTTTCTAACTTTAAAGTGACTGAAGTATTGAAAGCTGAGAGATGTTGAATGAAATTTGAGTCTAAGAAAGAAAGAGCGAGAGAAGCAACTAGGTTGAGAGAGTTGTAGACCGAGAATCGATTTTAGACGATATAATATAGCCTGATCACGACTTTTTAAGCGGGGAAAAATGTTACGGAATCATATTTTGGCAAAAAAATGGGATCAGGGAATTCTTCCCCAACCGAGCCGTGGGTCGGTTGTTAACTTAATTTTATTTTATTTTCTTATTATAAGTTTTGTGGGGAATGGCTTGTAATCACCTTTCTTTCTTTTCCTAATGGAGGGTTTTTGTGGTTCTGCCAGGGTTGCAGGTGAAGAGATAGTCCGTGTGCTTTGTTTACTATACTAAAAAGCTTGATTTTTTCCCAGTGAAAGTAATTGTATTAGGGTGGAGAGGGGTGAAAGATCTATTCGAATTATTCCTCTTGTATAGGAGAACGAGGTAATTGTATTTTTATTGGAATTATAATTACTAGGTATTTTGTGTGTTATGCTAAACTGTATACGGCTAACTAAATCGAAAAGAGTCATTTTGTGTATTTTAAGAATGGTGGTTATATGTGTTTATACGTTCGTTTTTCTTGAGGCCGAAATTTGTGAATGTGCTATAAAGAATCTATAGTCTTTCATCGGTTGGCGTCGACTACGAGTGTCTCTTGTAATGTAGTTTTCCGAAGGGCTGTCGGATATATCAGCCAAACTCAAAGGGTTATTTATAGATGGTATGTCTGGGATGTCTAGACTGAACGAGAAAAATTTCGAATTTTTGATAGTCGGTTTTTCAGGATGGAGTCTTAATAATGAAATATCCGAGAAATTTTTCCGCATTTGCTCTTGAACTAAATGTATATGTCGGATAATATTGTACAATGTTACTTCTATGACGGGTGATTTGTTTACCAAAGAAATCTTCTAGTCTTTAAGTAACCAATGTGTGGTTGACAATTATTCTGTAAGGACCAATTTTTTGTGGTTGGATCTTTTTTGATATTCCTGTTTGTTTAGCTTTATTTACAACTAAAACATAAGTATTATATTTAAGTGATTGCACCGTTAAAAAACGGCGGTTTATGGAGGTGCGTAAATGTTTGTGCCGTTTTAAATAGTTGTGAACTTCGTTATAAACTTCTGATTGTATCTTTTCACGATTGAGAAACCAATGTGCAAAGGTTCCTTTTTGTAATTCTTTAATTTGCGGGTGATGAAAAGATGATCAGTATGTGTATGCTTGGGTAAGGGATTACAAGGTGAATTTAGTGAAAGTTTACAATTTCCAAAGCTATCTGTAGTGGAAGATAGATTAAACAGTATGGGTCGTTTTAGTTTTTGTCCAAATACCAGTTCATATGGTGATAGATTCATATTGGTTCTAACTTGTTAATTGAATGCAAAAGGAAATACTTTTACTTTCTGTGACCATGTGTCGTATTGTGGGTCTAAAACTGTGCGGAGGAATGAGATTAATTGGCGATTATTACTTTCGACAAGTCTTTTTGATCATGGTGCGTATGGCGTTCGTGGTTTAAATTGTACATTATATGTGCGGCAAAAAAGTGCAAACTTTCCGTTAAAATGTTCATTTCCGTTATCTGTTACTAAAATATCTGGTATTCCAAATTTGACCATCCAATGGTTAAATAACACGACGATTGCATTTTTGGCATCTTTTTTGGGAGAAGGGTGAAGTGCAACGTAATATGTGAATGCGTCTACGATGATATAGACGTAAGAATTCCCATCCAAAGACAAGGAAATTGGCCCTTTTGTGTCCATTGAAATACGATAGTGAAACTTCTAAAAATGGCTGTTGTGGAGGCATGACGTGGTTTGTCATGGATTTGCTCTATTGGCAATTCAAGCAATCTTGTGTAACTATTGAAATCCTTCTTTGAATATTTGGGAAATAGTAGTTTTCTGTGATTGTAGCGTGCGTTTTTTCACGACCAGGATGACCTGAAAGATGATAGACAAATTTTCGGTGAAGTTGTTTCTTCTTTGTAGTTTCATTTATACTTAAACCTTGGAAACGTAGTTAATAGTGTAGCAATCCTTTATTTGCGCGAATAGTTAGTGAAGTAATGGAGGGTTATTTTTGCATAGTTTACAGAGGAGAAGTTGTCTAATAACTGGGTCTTGTTGTTGTGCTTCATAAAAAAATGTGTCATTTAGTTCTTTTTGTTCACTATAGAAATAATTGTAAAGTTCTGGTCATTTTGGTATAAAATCATCCATTGCTGGAAGTGAGAATTTTATGGTGTTTATTAATTCAGCATAATTTGCATCTTGAGTAGATTGAGTAAAGGGTCATGTTCTATTTGTGTTTAGTGTGACATCCGTATGTTGTATAATGGGATAAAATTCTAGTAATTAATGATTGTGCTTAAATTGTTGAATTTTGTTTTTGTGTAACTGTTCTAAAGGATGGGCTTTAGTTTGAAACTGGTTGTACGAGACAGGAAGATAGATATCATTCTCTAGTTGTACTTTGAAATACTTGTCTTTGATCTGTTGGTAAATTGGAAAGTGTGGTGGTTCTACAGTAGTGGCTGTAGATCTTGTGTAATTATTGAAATCCATCTTTGAATATTTGGGAAATAGTAGTTTTCTGTGATTGTAGCGTGCGTTTTTTCACTACCAGGATGACCTGAAAGATGATAGACAAATTTTCGGCGAAGTTGTTTCTTCTTTGTAGTTTCATTTATACTTAAACCTTGGAAACGTAGTTAATAGTGTAGCAATCCTTTGTTTGCGCGAATAGTTAGTGAAGTAATGGAGGGATTATTTTTGCATAGTTTCGAGAGGAGAAGTTGTCTAATAACTGGGTCTTGTTGTTGTGCTTCATAAAAAAATGTGTCATTTAGTTCTTTTTGTTCACTATAGAAATAATTGTAAAGTTCTGGTGATTTTGGTATAAAATCATCCATTGCTGGAAGTGAGAATTTTATGGTGTTTATTAATTCAGCATAATTTGCATCTTGAGTAGATTGAGTAAAGGGTCAAGTTCTATTTGTGTTTATTGTGACATCCGTATGTTGTATAATGGGATAAAATTCTAGTAATAAATGATTGTGCTTAAATTGTTGAATTTTGTTTTTGTGTAACTGTTCTAAAGGATGGGCTTTAGTTTGAAACTCGTTGTACGAGACAGGAAGATAGATATCATTCTCTAGTTGTACTTTGAAATAGTTGTCTTTGATCTGTTGGTAAATTGGAAAGTGTGGTGGTTCTACAATAGTGGCTGTAGATCTTGTGTTAAAAAATTTTTTTGAGTTAGCATAAGGACACTGTATAGGTTGGGTGTTTTGATTGTTTGTCATAAAGATTTTAATGGAATCTGGAATCTCAACGGTTTTAAGACGGCTTTCATCTTGTAATTTTGTTGTTAGTGAACAACTCAATAAATCTGGAAAAGAAAGATTTTTCCTTTCCGTCCAAACTACATGTTAGTTTGGAAATTTCATTAGTATTAGCTGAAATTTATAAACTGGGTTTAATCTTTTGTGGTTGGGTTTAATCTTTTGTGTGAATAAAAAGAAAATTGGCTTATGATCAGTGTGTAGGATAATAGGGTGTTTGGGTCTTCGAACGAGGAATTCATGTTCTGAGAGTGCATAGATTATCGCTGAGCATTCGCGAAGAATGGTTGAGAGTCTAATTTCTGTGGTAGAAAGTAAACGGGAATTTGCTGATACTAATTCTATATTCTCAAATTGATTTTTTTGGAGAAGTGCAGCTCCAATGCCGTAGGTAGAGTCATCGCAGAGAACATAAAAGCGTTTTTCTGAATTAGGAATTGCGAGGCGGAGCGTTCCGTCTTTAAGTTCCTTTTTTACTGTTTCAAATATTTGTTGTGGTTGTGGAGTTCATTTGAAATCTGTTGTATCCCGGAGTTGGAGATAGAAAGGCCTCAGAATAACTTGTAGGTTAAAATTGTATTTTGAAATGAACGTAAGAAATCCGATTTAGTTTTGATTTTCTTTTTTTCGATGGTTGTAATCTTAAAATTCCTTGATTTGAGTGGGTGTATGTGATTGTTTTGTATTTGGTTTCCCAAAAATTTAACTGAATTTAAGAGAAAGAGCAATTTATTTGGAGCGGCTTTGAGGTTTTCATTTTTGAGATTGTTGTGATATTGATCAAAAGTTTGTAACATTGTGTCTGTTGTAGTATCGTGAATGAAGACATCACCAAGATATGTGATAATTTTTTTTCCGAGTGAATGGTTTGTAAATGCTACACATAAAGGACGAGAAAGCTGCTGGGCCGAACGAAATACCGTAAAATAGGCGATTGAAACACTATTGTTGTCAAACTATTACAAAATTTGTGAGTCATGGTGATGGTTTATTAAGTTGCATTTGTCTGTGTGCACTGTTCAAGTCAACTCCAGAGAAAATTGGTCCTTTAATACGCGTTAGTATAATATGAATTGGTTCTATGGGCCAGCTGCTTTTTGTTTCGTCAACCATTGTGTTTAATTGACGAGCAACTAAAACGATTTTTAATGATTCTCTTTTTTTCAGGATAATTACTGGGTTGATGAAAGTGTTTCCCGTAGTGAGGTAATCTGTATTTAGAGGTGCTATAATTTTGAAATATATCAAGATATCGAGTAAGTGTTGTACTCGCTCTTGTAATTGAAATGGCATACGAGTAGCTCTTTGCTTTTAAGACATCGCTGTTGCTCTTAAGGGAAGATTTAGTTCTACTTTAATTTACCGACATCGAATTTAGCATTGTTTAACTCGTGTGAGAAATTGTGCTAATTCTTCAAATTAAGTTTATGTTAATTTTGTATGTTCGAAATTGAACAGTGTGAGAATTTCCGAATCCAATTCTGTGAACTTTGAGACATCAAATGGTATATGGACATTTTTGTTGTTTTCTATTTTTGTGTTCTTCTTGTTTAGTGAGATTTAAACATTAAAGTTTTTGTGTGTTTCAGTTGTACCTCGTGTAAAGTAATTTGAAGTATAAGCGTCACTGAATTCTGCGAGTTCATTAATGCCGTAATTTGTTGATTGAAGATCGTTATTTGAGGCGTATTGTTGTGCATATCCCATTATTTTTTTTAAAAGGGTAAGAGGGCGATTTAAGGCATTTTTGGATTAAAATTTGGAAAATGATTGGTAAGGATAATCAAGATTGTTAATGTCCATTATAGAGAAGAACATATTTTTTGTAGAGGTATAAATAAAAAACTCAGATGCATAAAGGATAGTACCGTTGGCATATTTATTTGTACATCGGTATGCAGTCGGAGAATAAGTTAAGATTCTAAGTTCAAAAAATTTAAAATACAGTGAGCAATCACTACTGACTGGAATTAAGCGTGAATAATATGGGGGTGGTTTTTTTGAAGAGTCGTAAAGTATTAGGGATTTAGGATCGTCATTTTCTTTGATCTCAAGAGTGTGAGATGAGCATTTAACTGACTCGACGTATTTTTTAGGAAAGGTATTCCTAGGATATTAAATTTTGTGTTAGATACATGGAAAGTGAGTTCAAAAGACGTATTTTTAAGAGTTCTAATCTCTGATACATCTGAATATAGAGTAACTTTATGTACCGTTTGATTGTAACTGAGAATTATTGGCTGCTGAAAAGACAAATGTTGATGTTTTCATCTGTAATTTGTGATATTCCTTAGTTTCATTCCAAGTGTCAATTTTTAATACGTTAAGTGTTGCACCGGAATGTAATAGAAGATTGATTTCACAATGTGGTGGAGATTTTGTTTTTGTGTGACCGAGTGTTTGTTGTGTATGAAATGTTAGTGGTAGTACCCAAATATTACTCTTTCATGATGTGGAAAAAATGTATTCTTCTGTGAGAGTATTTCATTCCTCTTGGCTTTTAAAATATTCGTCTTGGTTGTCTTGATTTAGTTCTAGAAGTAAATCATTAAATTGTTGTTCGAGGAGTGTTTCCTCAAAGACATTGTGTGTCTGCATTTTCAGTGTTTTACACTGTGTTGTCTGCTTGTTCTTGATCTGAAAGCAAGTTGATATAGTTTCTGACGTCACGAAGTCTATTACGTGCGATTGGTCGTCTTTTACGATTTCCATCTCTATTATAGTGAGGTGATTGTGGTGTAGAGCTATAATTAGAATTTTTTGTGAGTTTGGTGGTCTTGGGTACAGTGAACCACTTCTACTCGGTGGTTTAATATTACTATTACCGTAATAAGGTTTTGAGTGAGATTGTGAGAACTTATTTGGGCTTCTATGCCTTGAAATATTTCGGTGTTCTCTACTGTTACTTCAAGAGCGATCGGAACGTGGTAGTTGTTTAACTGTCATATTGTTTGTCTCGGTTTGTCAAGTGGTTTTGTTTATATTTTATCAGGGATGTAGAAATGCTATGCCCTAAGCGTGAACTTTTTTTGCAAAATTTTAGGAAAAGTGGTTTTCCTTTAAAAGTAGGATCAATTGAGTTCTTGTGTTGTACTAAATTGATTCCGTGGGCGATCTCCTGTTCCATCATGTGCATATCTTCTACTGTGAGATGATCAGTATGTAGAGAAAGATTATCAATTTGTGAAGAAAAAGTGGAATTTGTATTGAGTTTATGTTTATCTATGTGCGTACTTCTGATATCTTCCTGATGTATTTTTCTTCTAATTGTGCAAATGGAGGTTGTGGTTCCAGTGCGATTGATTTATGGTTTGCAATTGTTATTAGTGCTATTCTAGCCAACTACTAGTGCTTTGACCAGTGCGTCCTTGATTTGTGCATTACGCATATCTGGGGCGTTATTAACATATGCTTTTCGAGTCATCTGTTCCATTCTGAGTGCTAATGTTTTAATTTGTTCACCAGAGGCACGTTTTGTTCTCTAATTATAGTTTCGCTTGTGTTTGCGATTGTTGGTTATCAAATGTTTTTGAAATTCGTGGCGAAACGCTTGCCAGTTCTTTTTTGTTTCTAGTGGTAGGTGTGAATACCATTGTTCTGCCGGTTCATTTAGGGCCGTTTGTATCATGGCAATTCGTTTAGTGTGACATCCGTATGTTGTATAATGGGACAAAATTCTAGTAATAAATGATTGTGCTTAAATTGTTGAATTTTTTTTGTGTAACTGTTCTGAAGGATGGGCTTTAGTTTGAAACTCGTTGCACGAGACAGGAAGATAGATATCATTTTCTAGTTGTACTTTGAAATAGTTGTCTTTGATCTGTTGGTAAATTGGAAAGTGTGGTGATTCTACAGTAGTGGCTGTAGATCTTGTGTTAAAAAATTTTTTTGCGTTAGCATAAGGACACTGTATAGGTTGGGTATTTTGACTGTGTGTCATAAAGAAATTAATGGAATCTGGAATCTCAACGGCTTTAAGACGGCTTTCATCTTGTATTGTTGTTGTTAGTGAACAACTCAATAAATCTGGAAATGAAAGATTTTTCCTTTCCGTCCAAACTACATGTTAGATTGGAAATTTCATTAGTATTAGCTGAAATTTATAAACTGGGTTTAATCTTTTGTGGTTGGGTTTAATCTTTTGTGTGAATAAAAAGAAAATTGGCTTATGATCAGTGTGTAGGATAATAGGGTGTTTGGGTCCTTGAACGAGGAATTCATGTTCTGAGAGTGCATAGATTATCGCTGAGCATTCGCGAAGAATGGTTGAGAGTCTAATTTCTGTGGTAGAAAGTAAACGGGAATTTGCTGATACTAATTCTATATTCTCAAATTGATTTTTTTTGGAGAAGTGCAGCTCCAATGCCGTAGGTAGAGTCATCGCAGAGAACATAAAAGGGTTTTTCTGAATTAGGAATTTCGAGGCGGAGCGTTCAGTCTTTAAGTTCCTTTTTACTGTTTCAAATATTTGTTGCGGTTGTGGAGTTCATTTGAAATCTGTTGTATCCCGGAGTTGGAGATAGAAAGGCCTCATAATAATTTGTAGGTTAAAAATGTATTTTGAAATGAACGTATGAAATCCGACTTAGTTTAGATTTTCTTTTTTTCGATGGTTGTAATCTTAAAAATCTTTGATTTGAGTTGGTGTATGTGATTATTTTGTATTTGGTGTCCCAAAAATTTAACTGAATTTAAGAGAAAGAGCAGTTTATTTGGAGGGCCTTTGAGTTTTTCATTTTTGAGATTGTTGTGATATTGATCAAAAGTTTGTAACATTGTGTCTGTTGTAGTATCGTGAATGAAGACATCACCAAGATATGTGATAATTTTTTTTCCGAGTGAATGGTTTGTAAATGCTACACATAAAGGACGAGAAAGCTGCTGGGCCGAACGAAATACCGTAAAATAGGCGATTGAAACACTATTGTTGTCAAACTATTACAAAATTTGTGAGTCATGGTGATGGTTTATTAAGTTGCATTTGATTGTATGCACTGTTCAAGTCAACTCCAGAGAAAATTGGTCCTTTAATACGCGTTAGTATAATTTGAATTAGTTCTATGGGCCAGCTGCTTTTTGTTTCGTCAACCATTGTGTTTAATTGACGAGCAACTGAAACGATTTTTAATGATTCTCCTTTTTTCAGGACAATTACTGGGTTGATAAAGGTGTTTCCCGTAGTGAGGGAATCTGCATTTACAGGTGCTATAATTTTGAAATATATCAGGATATCGAGTAAGTGTTGTACTCGATCTTGTAATTGAAGTGGCATACGAGTAGCTCTTTGCTTTTAAGACATCGCTGTTGCTTTTAAGGGAAAATTTAGTTCTACTTTAATTTAACGACATCAAATTTAGCATTGTTTAAATCGTGTGAGATATTATGCTAATTCTTCAAATTAAGTTTATGTTAGTTTTGTATGTTCGAAATTGAACAGTGTGAGAATTTCCAAATCCAATTCTGTAAATTTTGAGATATCGAATGGTATATGGGCTTTTTTGTTGTTTTTTATATTCGTGTTCTTGTTGTTTAGTGAGATTTAAACAATAAAGTTTTTGTGTGTTTCAGTTGTACCTTGTGTAAAGTAATTTGAAGTATAAGCGTCACTGAATTCTGCGAGTTCATTAATGCCGTAATTTGTTGATTGAAGATCGTTATTTGAGGCGTATTGTTGTGCATATCCCATTATTTATTTTACAAGGGTAAGAGGGCGATTTAAGGCATTTTTTGATTAAAATTTGGATAAATGTTTGGTAAGGATAATCAAGATTGTTAATGTCCATTATAGAGAAGAACATATTTTTTGTAGAGGTATAAATAAAAAACTCAGATGCATAAAGGATAGTACCGTTGGCATACTTATTTGTACATCGGTATGCGGTCAGAGAATAAGTTAAGATTCTAAGTTCAAAAAATTTAAAATACAGTGAGCAATCACTACTGACTGGAATTAAGCGTGAATAATATGGGGGTGGTTTTTTTGAAGAGTCGTAAAGTATTAGGGATTTAGGATCGTCATTGTCTTTGATGTCAAGAGTGTGAGATGAGCATTTAACTGACTCAACGTATTTTTTAGGAAAAGTATTCCTAGGATATTAAATTTTGTGTTAGATACATGGAAAGTGAGTGCAAAAGACGTATTTTTAAGAGTTCTAATCTCTGATACATCTGAATATAGAGTAACTTTATGTACCGTTTGATTGTAACTGAGAACTATTGGCTGCTGAAAAGACAAATGTTGATGTTCTTATCTGTAATTTGTGATATTCCTTAGTTTCATTCCAAGTGTCAATTTTTAATACGTTAATTGTTGCACCGGAATGTAGTAGAAGATTGATTTCACAATGTGCTGGAGATTTTGTTTTTGTGTGACCGAGTGTTTGTTGTGTATGAAATGTTAGTGGTAGTACCCAAATATTACTCTTTCATGATGTGGAAAAAATGTATTCTTCTGTGAGAGTATTTCATTCCTCTTGGCTTTTAAAATATTCATCTTGGTTGTCTTGATTTAGTTCTAAAAGTAAATCATTAAATTGTTGTTCGAGGAGTGTTTCCTCAGAGACATTGTGTATCTGCATTTTCAGTGTTTTACACTGTGTTGTCTGCTTGTTCTTGATCTGAAAGCGAGTTGATATAGTTTCTGACGTCACGAAGTCTATTACGTGCGATTGGTCGTCTTTTACGATTTCCATCTCTATTATAGTGAGGTGATTGTGGTCTAGAGCTATAGTTAGAATTTTTTGTGAGTTTGGTGGTCTTGGGTGCGGTGAACCACTTCTACTCGGTGGTTTAATATTACTATTACCGTAATAAGATTTTGAGTGAGATTGTGAGAACTTATTTGGGCTTCTATGCCTTGAATTATTTCGGTGTTCTCTATTGTTACTTCTAGAGCGATCGGAACATGGTAGTTGTTTACCTGTCATGTTGTTTGTCTCGGTTTGTCAAGTGGTTTTGTTTATATTTTATCAGGGCATGTGGAAATGCTATGTCCTAAGCGTGAACTTTTTTTGCAGAATTTTAGGAAAAGTGGTTTTCCTTTAAAAGTAGGATCAATTGAGTTCTTGTGTTGTACTAAATTAATTCCGTGGGCGATATCCTGTTCCATCATGTGCATATCTTCTACTGTGAGATGATCAATATGTAGAGAAAGATTATCAATTTGTGAAGAAAAAGTGGAATTTGTATTCAGTTTATGTCTATCTATGTGTGTACTTGTGATATCTTCCTGATGTATTTTTCTTCTAATTGTGCAAATGGAAGTTGTGGTTCCAGTGCGGTTGATTTATGGTTTGCATTTGGTATTAGTGCTATTCTAGCCAACTACTAGTGCTTTGACCAGTGCGTCCTTGATTTGTGCATTACGCATATCTGGGGCGTTATTAACATATGCTTTTCGAGTCATCTGTTCCATTCTGAGTGCTAATGTTTTAATTTGTTCACCAGAGGCACGTTTTATTCTCTAATTATAGTTTCGCTTGTGTTTGCGATTGTGGCAAAACGCTTGCCAGTTCTTTTTTATTTCTAGTTGTAGGTGTGAATACCATTGTTCTGCCGGTTCATTTAGGGCCGTTTGTATCATGGCAATTCGTTTCAGAATTCAAGCTTCATGATATGGTGAATCAGACTGTTCTAGTCCTGCTGCCATTGCCATATTTGCTGTGATAGCATTTAAAAAATCTTCCATTGAATAGGTGGGGTCAGTACCATCAAACGGTCTTAAGGACTGTTGCATGGGTACCAAGCGTCCTAAGTAAAGGTACATCATTTGTGTGTTTCGGCGAACTACAAGTGATTGTGTTTGTGTGAACGCCCGCCTTTAGATAATAAGGAGTTGGACCGTTTGTGGTTTGTTGAGAATTTTGTGAATTAAATTGTCTAACAATAGTTTCTAATTGTTGTCGGGTTATCTGAATATTCTGGTTAATAGCCATTGTCGGATGTGTTGAGCTATTTTAAATTATAGGTTCAGTGTTAAAACAAACAGAGTTTTGTCTGTGTAGGCGTGGTAAGGATGTGTTCACATTTGATAGTGTAGTTGGGTTTGTGTTCATTGGATCTGAATTTTATGTCAACTCAGTCGAGGTTACAGGTTGTCTATTTTGAGTATTCTGATATTATTGGTGTTATTAATAGTATCATTAGTAAAATTCTTGTTATTATTAGGATTAATTTTTTGATCATGACCTTCGAAGTTGATTAATGTATTTACCTATGGGATGAAAAAAGTGTTCCATCATCTAATAAAGTTGAGTTTAAATTTGTTTCTGTAGTTTCGTTAATACGAGTTTCTGTTTGCTGAGAATGAGTTATGGTATCCACATTTTCTATTGGTGATGCTTCCAGAGAGGTATTTGTGTTTTCGGGAGCATTTGTACAAATAAATGGTTGTGTTCCCGCATTATAGTTTTTAATTTCTAAATTATGGTGATTGACAGATAATTTTTGAATAGTTTCGGATGGTATTTCCGGGATGTTTATGAAATTTTGTGAAAACCAATCTTGGTCATAAATATAATCGAGTGTTTCAAGTAGTTTAGGTATTAATTGTGAAAATGTGTCTGCTATCAGCTTTGTGGCTGGAAAGATGTGTCTTACCAAACTTTTCCAAAATCTTTGTATATACCAAGATAAAAGTTTAACAGAGTCAGAAATTTCTTCATTGTTTAGGTCTGCATCTTTTGCAGTGCTTATATGTATTTTATGAAGGTGGGTGAAGCCTTCTACTTCCTATCGATCAGTTTTGTGTACGTTCTTTCTGCGTGATTGTGAGACAGTAACGTTTAACGTGGGTGCAGGACGTTTAAAAAACTCAAAGTAAGATTTTCGAAACACACCTTCTCTATCCAAAGTTTATTTTGCTGACCATACTCCGTGAAGGATTTCAAATACTGTGTCAGATAGTGGGTTAAATAAAGTATCGTATATAAAAGAGATGTATGTGTTTGTTAGTGGGTCACAAATGAAAAGAACCCAGCCCTTTGTGAGTTGAGTTCCATAAATTTCAACCAAATATGAAATAAAAGCAATTCGTGAAACTTGTGATGCTTTTTCTGGTAAAGAGAGGAGTAGCTGGTGCTCCACTGCAAAGTAGTGGTATTTGAGTTGTTTTGCTGTGTTAAAGAGTATGTTTAATTCATCTTGGTGTTGATAGTGTTTAACTTCAAAGGGTAAGATTTCGAGTATTAGGCGTTTGTTCTGTTGTATAAGAACAGCTAGTTGTATTTGTTCGAAAGTGTTGGGACGTTAAAGGAAGGTTGACCGACGTGGTGACCTATTTTATTTTTTTCTGTGTTTAAAAATTAATAAATTTGTTTTAATAAGGGTTGTGTTCCCCTTTTTTGAAGTTTTAAGTAATCAAAAAAGTAAAAAACTATGTAATCTAATTCTAAGTTTTTTTCTCATGAGAGAATAGTGTGTTTTGTGTGAGTTCTTTTTACGGTTAGAGTTTGTTAACTCACTGGTCGCACCGGTTATGGCAGACCCGATGTGGGCTCTTTTTACAGCCTTAAGGTATAAAGAGCTAGGGCTACTTATTTCTTCGCGCGAAGTAGGCTTACCTATATCTCTCAGACTAACCGACTCTGTAAAACAGTGAAGATAAACTTCTATTATTACGGTAGTAATAAAGTACAGCACCGGAGACAAGAGTATGCAAATATTGTATCTAACTAATAGACTGAATACAGTTAGTGGAGTTCTCTATATATAAAAGAGAAAAGTGTCTTCTCAGTCTCTAATTGGATGGAGGTGTACATCCAGTTTTTCTACTGGTACAGTATTGCCTTATTCTAAGTAAATGCATTGGGATAAACGGTTGGACATTGGGATATCTCATAAACACAAGGGGACAAATTTGTTTTTTCCCTGAATGCTTAAGTTTTCATTAGTTGTAATGCAATAAATTGATACAAACGAGTTGGTTGTACAAAATTTTTTTCAAAATTTGCTTACATCTTCAACATTAAGCGTCAAAAATAAACAAGTAAAGCAATTATTTTCTGGCAAACCTCGGAGTTTCATATGAAGACAAAAAAACAACTGCGAGGTGAGGTTTTAGTATAATATCTGCAAAATTGCATATGTAAAATTTCTAATTAATTTATCAAAAACTTCGCTTAGAACAATAACAATTCTAGAATTTGTTTTAGTCAGTTCAATAGTTTATTCAAAAGTTGAAAGGCCTTCAATTTCTCCTCCATAAAAAAAATTGAAGACAACTTGTTAGTAATCAATTTTCTGTTTGTATTCGCATCATCATGTGGTCGGTAAAACGTCCGCTCTCTTAAGTTGTGCTTTTTAACGCTAAATTGCTAAATGCTTCAGCTATTGTTTCTGCTAACTAGTCAGCATATGAAACCATTTGACAATGCGTCATCTTTTTAATGAAAAAATATCGTCACCGGTAATCCCTAAGAGCAAATGGGCATTAATTCGCACACATATTGAGGACTATTTATATCGAGTTTCCAATAGCTGCAGAGCAAAAAAAATTATTTTCAGATAAACTTAGTGTTTTTTTATTATTTGAACTTGTTTCAACTGGGTGGCAAAGTGTTAGACATCATCAATGCTGTGGAGAATGATAGTAGCCGTCATGGAAATGGCAAAAAGATTTAAATGAAAAACAGACTGAGATGAAAAAAAGACTGTTTGCAGACTTAGAATGTTGTCTGATAATTTGATGCCCCCGTGATTATCTTTATCGAAATTTATCGAAAGAGCGCAATAAATGGCGTATAAGAAAAGCAAAACTCTTCGAGGTGGTGCAAAAAAAATATGTTCAGTCCAAAAAACCACTTGATAGGAAAATTGATATCGATCAACAGAAGCTTGCCTATAACTATAAACAAAGAAAAGGGCCATTTAATATTTATATATAGTTCAAAATTTTTGTTCTTTTTTGTGATCAATGTGGACTAGCTGGATATAAAAAAAACCTTTGTGCCGGAAACCAATATTGATAATAAATATAATCCGCAAAAACCAGTGATTTGAAACGGTTTTGGAAATAGTGGAAATCTTCAAAAACTCTGACCAACTGGTGCAGGACCACACAAGCACAATTATGGAGCTTCTGATTTTTGCTACTGACATCTAGATAGATCAGGTCTGAGACTGTCTGCAAATAACCCTGATGAGCTATTCGTTTCAGAGCTATCCTATTTTCTGCCCTTATGTAAACTATGTCGGAACTAGAGTTAAACTTCCCGTTACTTAGTGTCGGGGTATGATTGTAAAAAAAAATTTTTGCAGTCTTTGCAGAATTGCAACAAAAAATTTTCATGTCTATCGATTGATTAAATTCCAAAGGCTGACATTTACACTGTCTAGAACATAGAGTTGTTTTCAATTACCCACCTTTCAAATTCTATGTTTAATTTATAATTAATGTCAACTTGAATTTGTTTGTAACACGATATAATCAATAATAAAGCAGTCAGATCACAAGGACCTGAAAGAGGAAAAAAATTCCATTGACTTAACGTTCGATCAATAGGAGCTATTTTGGAGAATCTAACATTCAACTTGAAACGAACTTATTTCTTCAACCGCGGTCTTTAATTGCCAGAGAAACGTAGCCGGTGAGTATTCAAACCTAAAATTTCTCCCAAGTCGGAGTGAAAAATTATGAACCTTGAAATAAGAAAGCCAAAACGTGAGTTGTTGTCGCAGTCCTCAGTACAGCACTTAGTTTTCTGACTATTTTAAAGAACACGTGTTACCAAATTTTGCAGATTATAACCGTTAAGGCAAACGGTTCAAAGTCAAAAAAGTTTGATTCTCCTCCAAAATTAGAAAGGGGGTTAATAGAAAAACTATTACGTCATCACTGTTGCATGTTTTGGAAGAAAACTGTGTTTCAAATAAAATTAAAATTGACTTAAGAAATATTTACAGATAATGGCGTGTGATCTTGAAGTTATTCTACTCTGGAAACTGAAGAGTCAATCTCCTAGCTTGTGAATTTAAATCAGAAAGTTGGTTAAAATCTGAGGGTAAAGGTTCACACTGTGTTAAAACCTCAGGGTGATCTCAAATACTCACTTTTCATTTCATAAACTTTTTATCATCAATGTTTTGATAGGGACCACCTAAGTTTGCTCAATACATAATTTATACAAACATTATTAAGTGCCCAAAACCTGAAATTGGAAAGCTGTTGTACTTGCACAACGTTCGCTCATTGTGAGCTATTTTGATAAACCTAATATTCAACTTCAAACAAATTCAGTAGTTCAACAGTGGTTTTTAGTTGTCAAAGAAACGTTGCCTTGTGAGTATTCAAACCTAAACATTTTTTCGAAAACAGAAGAAAAAAATGAAACTTGCTACCAGAAAGACAAAAGGGGAGGCAGTCTGCTAGTCCTCAGTACAAAACCAAATAGACTGACAAATATTGAAAAGACTACTAAGACTACGAAGATTAGCAAATTTAAAAGGTTGCTACCATGAAAGCAAGCCGTTTGACGTCAAAAAACTTTATGATTACTGTTGTCCATAATGAATATAAAATGAGAACTACTGAAATTCGTCACTTTCTATTGAATCATCTGTTTTGAGAAGGCACACAAATCAAAAATAATCAAATTGTCTGCCTTAATTTAGCTTACACATCTCCATTGAGTCCCCTTGAAACAAAATTTTATTCAAAATCTCAATGCATTAAGTTTTGAGCTTGAAACCAAACTTATTGATTCATCAAAACTACCATGTTCAAGCCATTCAAAATTGACATTTTTGTCGCAAATTACATTCTTTTTGTACAGTTTGATATTTCATCATTAATTGCTTGTCTTCGTGTTGCTGCAGAATCAAACTTAGGTTACACAAAAGAAAACATTTAGTTAAGCGGTTCCTCTATTGAAATCGGAGCAACTTGAAAAACTAGTACCAAAATTCCTGATAAAAACAATAATTTTCCATACACAGTTGACAAAATCAATTTTCTTCCAACGAATGCACAAGCTCTGAAATGCTACAAAAAATGATATGAAAATTGAAATGACACCTCCGAAGAAAACGAATCTCAAGTTGAAAAAAAAATGGAATGGAAAATCAGTTTGCTAAGAGCAAACTATTGATAATTTTTTTTTGAAAAGGCAACCAGCAGTGCAATGGCAGCGCAACAAATGTGAGCAATTAGTTTGCAGATCAAAAATCATTATTGTTCAAAAGTTTTTTCAGAAAAGAGTTTCAGATTTCCTAATAAAGCAACGTCTTGTCAGGGGAAACAAAAAGGTTTTCTCGGTAAACTTTGACCATCCACGCTAGAATGTAAGCCCTCAAGCATTACTTGAGCTAAAAGAACAACATAAGTTTTTTCAGTGCAGATTCCTTGGTTTACTAAAAAAAAAGCCTTGACATCGTCAATCATCTATTGCTCCTAGTTGAAGGTGAATGATATGGCCTCAGACAAACTAAAAAACTGCTGCTATATTCTTTTGTATTCGACCGCAAACGTTTTGTTCCATTCTCCGAAAGCTCACTACATGTGCACCTCAAAGATCTCTTTTAGGCGTGTTTTTCTTCAATATGTCAAGGATCTTCCCATCTTCCCACAATTGTCACAAAATGTGAAAATATCTTCATTGCGGACGACACGAAAGTCTTTGGAAAATTTAGTAGAATGAATCACCAAGTGGAGCTAAGTAGAATTTCAGATGTGATAAGAACATAAAATTTGTACTGCACCTGTTAAAACACTTTTTCTGTTAGTTGAAAATAGTGAACAAGACTCCTATTCTGTCATCTCGAACATCGCTGAAGTTCAAGCTTAATCAGTTGTAAAACGTGTTAGAGTCTTTTAACCATCAATTCAACTTCAGTCATTGTAAAAAAATATGGAAAATTCGTAAGTGTTTTAAATCAGAAGCGATACTGTTCAGACAGACCCCTGCCAAAATCGTTTTTGAAACAAAATGTACAACCTCGTTACCAATTTGGCATTTTATTATTTGGAACAACATCCCAAGCAGTGCTAATGAAGCTAAAAAGGCAACAGTACTTTTTTTGCAAAAAATATTTGAGTTAATTAAATCGGTCAGGTTCTCACGACAAGAGTGAACAGGCAGTAGCAGAAAGGCTGATAAGAAAACAATCAAATGAAAACTAGGGAATTTAGCGCAAAATCATTTCAATTGAAAACTGCAATTAACTCATTTATGCATCAACTTACAAATTGAAAAAAAGACAACTATGTCACCATTTGAGTCGTTCATAATACAAAACTCGATATTCGGGTACCTCGAAGTGAGAGTTAAATACAGTTGAAGCTCGCAAAGAAGAAACCAAGGAACAGAAGAGGCAAAAAGTACTTGACGGTAGCAAAAACACTCAAAGAACCTCAGCCCTATTCAGAGGGCTTTGCAGGGGTAAAACACTGTCGATTGGCAGACGATACGAGCAGCGTCTGATCCATTCATTCAAATATTTCCCGCAGTTTGCGAATGAGACTACCTTCAATGTCACCTAAACATCAAACTACCGCGAAACAAGGATATCCACGACAATCAATGAAACAAACTAGCCCTACGAAAAATACAGCCCATTACCGCTTCACCGACAAAAGAAATTGACAAAGATGAAAAATCACAAGTCAAAACACGAGACTGAGATCATCCCCAAACTTTAAACTTGATGCGTCCAACGAGTCTGTCCGAACAGCTCCATCAACGTTTTAATGAACACTGCACGCCCAATCACCTTCTCGTTGAAACTGACGACAATTTTTCAATGGAAAGCAGAAAGCGAACCAAAAGTTATAAGGAAATTCCAATAAATTGCAGGAGCGAATACCTGCTCCTTCTTTCTGCACTCTTTTGATCCAAGAATGTTCTCCAACTGTGCCACGTACCTCAAATAAATGTGTCATCAGAATAAGACATTAGTGAACGTACTCTCACAGTTCATGAGGAAGAGAATGCTTGTGATTGAAAGAGTGATTATTGAAACTTTTTTGTGTGATCCAAGTAGAAATTTCAATTTTTGCTACGATAAGCAGCAATTATTGTTTTTTTAGCATTGTAGTTGTTTCACTTGTACAGTAATTGCGGCGCATTTTCTCTTCAGAGGAGTTAAATTCACGCAAGAAATAAAGAAGTGTGATTAGAATGAGCAGAGTTGAGATTAGAACGTATGATAGAAATTGTACTAAGAATGATTACACGATTTGAACAGAAATGAAATTGCAATTTCATTTCTGTTCAAATCGTGTAATCATTCTTAGCACAATTTCTATCATACGTTCTAATCTCAACTCTGCTCATTCTAATCACACTTCTTTATTTCTTGTGTGAATTTAACTCCTCTGAAGAGAAAATGCGCCGCAATTACTGGACAGACTTATTTGTTCAGATTTGTTGTTGGGGGACTAGCGTCCAATCGTGAGCTACTTTTCTTGCACTTAACTTTGCTAACTCGAGCATAGTAGTACAATATTTCTTTGCTAAGCAACTCCTAGATTCATTTAGCGCAAGTTATAGTCTCTGAATCGCACTTCAATTCACCAACTTGAACTGGACGGGTGATTCGCGTCTCTAAAGTAGTGTTCAGCTCACACGACAAATGCATATAAAACCACTAAATTTATGCAGGTGATGCAGTGAAGACTGCCATTTAAAAAAAACAAGGGCTAGAAGTGGTCATTGAAATATAGCGAGGAGTGAGCTCAAATTGCATTCGGCGTGGGTCAGCTGAACAGTTGAACTATTATGACTGCTAAAGCTGCTTTTGCTAAATAGTTAGCGCTGAATTTCGTTGATACTTGGACACGGGAATGAGGTTTCAAATACGTTTACGAAAAGTCCTTTAACAACCTTATTTTCAAATAAATTGATAGCTTTTTTTACAGTTTTGTGAGAAATGCATACGCTATCGCTTAAAGATCGTGGAACCCTACTTACATCTTGCAATCAATGTGCTAGTGGTGGGTACTTGTTGCTACCTCTATTACCGATGCAGTCAAACTCTGTTTCAATCAAACACCATTACGAGATCTGGTCTGCTCACTATAGCTTTTGCGGCTATCGGTATCAGTTGGGTCCTAATGGTTCTCCCTCATCATTTGTATTTTGATTTTGGTCTCCGTGGTCGATCGATTAATTTTGCAGAGCTTTTGTTCTTGTACGATCAGCACAAAGGACTGCCAACATTTTTACCGCCTCTAGATTTTTCAGAAAGATTTTTACGAATTCTGCATAACCCTTAATGTCACGAATCCCGGGTTCACTTAACGCAGGCTCAAGTTGTAGGTTCATACAGTAGTAGGAAGTACTTGAAGAATCCATTTGGGTAGTTAGATAAATTAATTGTCGGTCGCTAATGTGATCACAGGTATTGTAATAGAAACTTAAAAGGTCAATCGTAAGGTACTTCCTATTCTTAAAGAAACTAGCAAAAAAAATTTAGCTACTGTTGGGTTTAATTCCTTGAACCTAATTCTTAGTAAATTTTTCAGTACCACTTTTCAAAAAAATTGGTATGGCACAATTTGGCTGCAGAGGTTTTTTAAAATGAAACAATTCTTGTTTCTCAGTTTTAGTTTATGAAACACAGCATTTTGCCTTGCAAATGGATTATGAATGTTTAATTCCTTTGTTATTTGGGCAGAATCTAAACCCTGAAGAGCTTCAAATATATTCAGCTTTTATATTCTTATCCAATGAAGAGAAAAATGAAATAAACATGTTGCATACCCGGGTTGACCCCATAATTCAAAAAGTTATAAAATTACAACTTCATATTATGGCGTCTATGAAATGTTGTAGTCATAGAACTTTCAAAAAAGGGAGTTATATGGAATTAAATTTTTATGAAAATTTTTATTACATCATGAAAAGGAGGGAAAAAGTATGTTTCAAAAAAACTAACTTGAAAAAAATTTTAAAATTGAGTCTTAAGCGAACAGAGAATTATGAAAAACTTGTAGTCATAGAACTTCATAAAAAAAGAAAAAAAATTGGAGAAAAGTGAAAAACATTTTTTCAAGTTAAAAAACTCCTTGCACGCCCTGAATTATTCAATGAAAAGCCATTGCATCAAGTGAGCAACTAGCAATCAACAATGAAAAGGTTGTAGTCATACAACTTCATAGAACAGTTTTTTCCGTAAAAAAACTAATTTCTTCCTTAAGAACAAATGTTTTCTTGCCATTCAAATTTTTAACACATATCATCCATCCCGCATTACTTTTGCAAAAAGCACATTTGTCGAGTATATAGATACTGGGCAAACTGTTGTTTTAGGCACATATATATTAAGATCAGGACAGTAAGCGAGAGAAAAAAAACTGCAATACGCTAAAATTTTTGTATATAGGGCGCTAGTTTTCGCATTTTACAGTGTGCGAAAACTAGCGACATGTGTAATTGACTCTAATCTTTTGATATCGTCGCAGATTTTAATCTAATCTTTTGCTTTTGGGGGATTAGTCATTAATTTTTGCATTGCTATTGTCGCCAGAATTTGCTGCCGAAAAAAGCGGCAAAGGAACGGCAATTTGGTCGGTGAGTATCGCAATGCCGCTGATTTCAGCAATTTCGCTAGATAGACTGCTGTAGGCTGTTATATATTCAATGGACTACACTGGTATGGAGCCAGACGCGTGCAGAGCAGATTTTCGTAAAATGATTATTAAAGTCTAATATTTCGCGTGCTCTGATTGGTTGACATATAACTCAGCACTTAACAGGAAATTTACTGAGCAAAAACTCTTACACAATAGCATAACGAAGGTCTATCCGTGTCGCAACCTCCCCCTCTTCCTGTCATGGAGGGCGGGGCTGGGAGAGGTTAGCCATGGAGAGACCGAGTGGTTTGCAACCCGATTGCACACCATAGATAATAAAGCGGCGAAAACTAATTAATTGAGCATTTATTACAGTTGTTGTACTTTAACTTTGGCCAATAGGGCTATTTGGCCAATCAAATTCAAGAATTCGACTTTGAATCTCATTTTTTCTCATTTTCCTCTGCGCTCCTTCTGCTCTAATTCCTAGCTATTGAATACTATCTCTTCAATATCTATCTACTACCGAAGTTCAGAAACCATTTAGATAATTGATTGATTTTGTCTTTAAAATAGAGAAAAAAATTGAAACAATCTCATAAAATTTGTTGGAAAACAGAAAATTCGGAGTTACTAACTTTTCTAGTGAATTTAATCTGAGATCACATTGTCATGAATGGCAATTCTTGTCATCAATAACTAAAATTAGCAAAGTTTTAACCAAACTAAGTTTTTCTCGGTGCAAAAATGTACATCATACATCGGGAACGCGCTCTCCAAATTGTTCTGTCTAAATTTAATGTGGATTATTGTACCTAACTCCTTATTGTACAAAAAAATTAAACTAATGGATAGCAAAATCAATCAGGAGAGTGATATGGTTGTTTGGGTACTCGACAACAAACTATGATAAAATATTTTGGCTAATGGCGGTTAATTGTTTGTAAAAAATAGGATTGCGAGTGGAGGGTTTGGTTTATTGTCCGTACCCACATTAAGGGGAGAGGAACTGTGTGCTCCAATAGGCATTCTGTTGCCAATGCAAATGCGTAAAAGCGAGGGGAAATAACATGTGCGTTCGCACAGATTGTTCTATAGCCTTTTTCGCCGAGCGGTTAAGACCTCTGGCCCGCGCCCCAGAGATCGCTGGTTCAAATCCCGTCAAAGTCAGAACTTTTTGCCCCCACAAAATTTTTTATATGGTTTTTAGGTTAAACTTAATAAGTTTTTAACTTCTTTTCGACTTTCAACTAGAGATCAAAGATAGGTTTGGTGGACGACCTTCTGGTTGTCTAGTGCAGTAAAAAACATGCAGTTTTCTTTCTCTCGTATAGAGAGCTTGTGGTTTTTTGTGTGTTATCATATGTAATCTTATCGTCCTGTACGTTCGAGATACGCTTGTTAAACATGTTTCTATACGTAAATAGATCATGAAAATTTCTTCGTGAGTTTGTCTATGTTCCGATCCATAGTTAAAACCTTCCAAATTGAGTCTTGAATTCTATATACTTTTTTTCAAGAATTAATCAAGTTTTTTACTCGATACGAGAACGAGGCACAACATTTGGTCCACCGACAGTGATTACGAACCAGAATCATTTCACATTCGATTTCCGGACTCCACAAAGAGAGGGAAGTGTGGTTTTGGTCACCAACGCTAGGAGTGAAACTGATGACCGAAGCACATTGAGCGAGGCTTCTGGAAACCCAAAAAAGGATGTACTAAGGACTTCGGGGGCGAAACGTCAGAAAAACTGTAAGATCGAAACATTTTAATTGAAGAAACTGGGATGCGACAGAAGTTGATGATATAGCGTCAACATAGACGAAAAAACTCGAAAACTGACAAAAAACTGGTTTTAGTCAAAAAACCTGAAATTCATATTTGAGCATTATTTTGATATTAGCCAAACGTGTCTGAGGGGTGGGAACTTGAAAAACCAGCTTTCAAAAAAATTCGATAAATTTATCGAATATTTTGCAATTTCTAGGTAGGAAATTTGAAAAATCAAAAATTTGGTCAAATTTTTGAGAAACTGGTAAATTATTGTTCAGTATAGTTGGGGTAACAGTATAATACAAGTGTTTAACAAAAAATTTGGATTTTGACCAAATTTTTGAAAATTGTCGATTTTACCAATTTTTGAGAAAAAATCTCTAAAAACATCAAAAAACAGGAAAGATTCGTAGATTTTTGTCCTCATACGGTAAATACACGTTGATGTGAGCCTATGGTACTCATTTTGGGTGCTATTTCGTTGTTCCACACCATAAATAGTCTACCAAAAAACAGTCAAAATCGGTATACAAGCACTGTATTTTCACTTCCTTGATTAAGCTTGAATCCTTTCGCTGTTAATTATAGAAAAATGGTACAATATCAGTTGGATAACAATTTCCTGCACAAGAGTGATATAATCATCTGGCACGACGCCATAAATAATTCGTTAACATCGTATAGAACGAATAACTACCGCGAATTTGCGTTGGCGGAACTAGCTACCGTATTAGAAAATTATCAAGACCGTTTGAAAGCAATTGTTTTTTGTCCGCGTAACGGCGCAACGAACATCTTTGGTTTTCTCAAGCAAACAAGCATAGTGACTGTTCATGTGATCACTGATTTAGTATCAAAGCGCAAGCAAAAGGTTCAGAACTTGATTAAAGATTACTATCAAATGCATCAGAAACATCATCTTGAATTAAAGTCACTTACATTAGTATTAACACATCAGAATGAACACATCTTTTCGTTGCTTGCTTAAGAAAACTCGCCATAGTAAGCTCAATACACCACGCCGTTGAGCGAAAAAGAATAAAAAACTCGCCACTGAAGCTTTCTAACTAAAATTTGGTCAAATTTTGGAAAAATCAAAAATTTGGTCAAATTTTTGAGAAACTGGTAAATTATTGTTCAGTATAGTTGGGGTAACAGTATAATACAAGTGTTTGACAAAAAACTTGGATTTTGACCAAATTTTTGAAAATTGTCGATTTTACCAATTTTTGAGAAAAAATCTCTAAAAACATCAAAAAACAGGAAAGATTCGTAGATTTTTGTCCTCATACGGTAAATACACGTTGATGTGAGCCTATGGTACTCATTTTGGGTGCTAGTTCGTTGTTCCACGCCATAAATAGTCTACCAAAAAACAGTCAAAATCGGTATACAAGCACTGTATTTTCACTTCCTGGATTAAGCTTGAATCCTTTCGCTGTTAATTATAGAAAAATGGTACAATATCAGTTGGATAACAATTTCCTGCACAAGAGTGATATAATCATCTGGCACGACGCCACAAATAATTCGTTAACATCGTATAGAACGAATAACTACCGCGAAATTGCGTTGGCGGAACTAGCTACAGTATTAGAAAATTATCAAGACCGTTTGAAAGCAATTGTTTTTTGTCCGCGTAACGGCGCAACGAACATCTTTGGTTTTCTCAAGCAAACAAGCATAGTGACTGTTCATGTGATCACTGATTTAGTATCAAAGCGCAAGCAAAAGGTTCAGAACTTGATTAAAGATTACTATCAATTGCATCAGAAACATCATCTTGAATTAAAGTCACTTACATTAGTATTAACACATCAGAATGAACACATCTTTTCGTTGCTTGCTTAAGAAAACTCGCCATAGTAAGCTCAATACACCATGCCGTTGAGCGAAAAAGAATAAAAAACTCGCCACTGAAGCTGCAGCCACGTCGCTTTCTAACTAGGTATATTTCTTTCTGGTTTTGTGACCTCAGTTTAGCTAATAGGGGTTATTAACCAAGTTGGTTGTGATACCTAGTCGTTCCGCGGTGTCTCATTTTCGTTGCGCGTCTTCCGTGCGTTTAGCTGCTCGCTTTTCGCGTCCGCTCATCCAGAGCTTGCTTTCGTTCCTTTTCCCGCCTTTGCGTTTCCGTTTCCGCCGGTCGCACTTAAATCGTTCGGCTTCTTCACCTCGTTTCGCACGTTGCATGTTTCGCTCGCCGTCCCCCGTTTTCTGGGTCTCAAAAGCTTTTGAGTTATTGTGTTCTCGGTTCTAACTACAGGGATTACGAGACTCCAGAGTGTTTTGAGACTCAGCCGTCCGCTGCGCTCGGTCACGTCCCGCCCGCCGTGCGTTTTTTGAGCTCCATTTTTCGTTACCGTACTACTTTCAACTTCGTGTATTGTTCGTGCTCCACGACTTGGCCTTACTTCTTCAGTGTTAACCCCTTTTGTGTTTTTGTTTTAACTGTGTACGTTCAAATGTTGAGACCATTTTCCCGAAATCCTTTCAAAAGAAAACCCGTAATAAATCAGCAAGTCAAAATCAATTGGAGAGCGAGTTCTTAAATTGCGTGACGCAAGAACAAAAATTGACACAGAGCTTTGGACAGCCTATGAGAGTATCGATGACGAAATTCAGGAACGCGCCAGACGCGTAAAAACAGAGAGGCTAGTAACTAGGTGCAAAGATCTCTTAATGAGTGCCATCTCAAAAAATGATCAATTACTAGCACTCGCCGCGAAAACTAAGCAGGCAGAGAAAAATAAAGAAGAAGTTGAGGAATGGTTAGATATTGTTAACAAAAGACATGATGATTACATGAAAAACGCTCGAGAATACTTAGACTCAGTCCTAGTTACTGATTGTTCTAGCAAGTTGTCTCACCATTCCAAAAAGTCTTCCGCATGCAGAACAGCATCGAATGCTTCAACACTGCGTAGAAAAAACTACTTTTGTCTAAAGTCCAACGCGAGGAAATATAAGAGGAGAACAAAACCGCAGCGCGAATTGCCGAAAGAGAATATGAAATTGAGATGGCTCTAAGGGAGCGATAGAAAACATGACATGGAACTCTTTGCTAAGAAACGCCAAAATGATCTTGAGAAAATACAGGAAGAAAACCGTAAACGACTCCTTGAGGCAAAAATGCAAGAAATTGATCTCAAGGATAGTGAAACGTTGTTTAGCAAGAGTAAAGCCGACAACGAATCAAGGCGTGGTAGCTAACATTCAATGAAGAATGACGACCTAGTAAATGAATTGCTTGAGTCTGTTGACAATGAAAACACGCTCACTGCCCAAGATAAGACAGTTCAAACGAATTCCGGTCAAAATCAAGAGCACCAAACGAAATCAGGTCACAACCAGGAACCGTCATCAGATCCAGCCCAGAGTGCAGACCGTGATAGTCAATTACCCCCTCTCAATCAGCAATCTTCCTTTGAAATAAACGAAACTGGTATAGAAAACGGAAAAGCTTCATTCCCGTTCCCCCGATCGAAAGAACCGAGAGAGAGAGAGAGAGAGAGAGAGAGAGAGAGAGAGAGTTCACTTGCTGGCGAACTTGTTGATCGAAAGCCTGACAGCGGCTGGTTGCCTAATGTTGAAAATCCAAACAAATTTAACACAAACAGAAATCTTCTGACAGATCCCTTGGTTAACACATCAACGCATGTTTGGAACACATACGCAGAGCAAGAAGCCGCATACTATCGTAGTTTACTGGCTTATTTACAGAACTTTTTCGTGCCACCAGCGAACAATGTTGTCGATAGTAGCACAGTAACTGTACCCTGAACTGCTGATTTGTTGAACACAGCACCCGTTCTGAATTTAACAACAGCGATTTACACTTCTCATCCGAGTCAAAATGCTGCGCAATCCATACAAAATTTAACGCAGAACTTGTCGTCCAATATACCTACTGGTGATATTATGTCCCGAAACCGTCCTCAAGCATCAGTACCCTTCAGTCATTAAGTCCCAAACTTATCCTCATGGAAGCTGGCCAGTGTAAACCTGTCCACCGCTAACGTAAATTGTCCCACAAATTTGTCTCAAAGCTCATCATTTGTCTCCTAGCTGAACTTCTTACTCTCAACAAGAAGAATCTCCTACCAGATTGCAACCTAGCTAAGTTTAATGGTAATCCCTTGCAGTGACATGAATGGTTCGGCCAATTTAAGAGCGCTATTGATTCGCAGGCGCTAAGTGATTACATCAAGTTGACGTATTTTAAAACTCTCGTAGTAGGTAAAGCCGAAAGTTCGGACAACCCCAAGCAGTTGTCACCGCTCACCTTGACAAACTGGCAAACTACCCTTCAATTAAGATGCACAGCTCTGATCACATCATCCATTTTTCCACAACTGTCTCCAATCCTGTTGGCGTCTTCAAGTCTTTGTCCTATGATGCAGATCTTCAGAGTTCATCACTCTTGAATCAGGCAGTTCAGAAATTGCCACCAAATTTGAAAGAATCATGGTCATTGCACACTGTGAAAAAAGATTTTATTCGCCCGACAATGTTGGATTTCAACGACTGGTTGAAAGAAAGAGCCGAGGGCCATGATCGCATGAAAACAACTTCATTTAGGAGCAAACCAGAAGAAACCAACAGTAGTGGTGCAGTAGAGACCAGAACGTCTTCGAAAGTATTCGCGTCCAGCTCGAAGTCATCTAGTGTTATTAGTCAGTCTCAAAGTTCTAAGAATTATCACCCAACTCGCGTATTTTGTAACACACAACATCCGATTTGGCGATGTGAGACTTTTAAGGAAAAAACTCCGACGCAGCGTGCTTAAATAGCTGCAGAGAACCAACTCTGCTTTTCGTGCTTGAATGGTAAGCATTCGTTCCGTACGTGTCCGAATCAACGCAAAGAAAATCGCGAAGGCTGTCGCAGTACCCATAGCATCTTGCTGCATGGTGCTGAGCAGATTTTCCCAGCAAGCGGCCGAAACAAATCGGCTGATGCATCACACCCAAAAGTCAACTCAACAAAACCGTCAACAACGGCTGTAGACAATGCAAGTACTCACGGAACAAGCAGCACATCAGGACTCACATCGATCACTGATGTCAAGGGTCACGAAGTTGATCTAGAGAGACAGTCACAGAAGTGCGCACGAGCATTTGTTCTCTGCGATACACCATGCAGTCTCTCCGGAATATCCAGTGAACTCGCAAAACGTCTTCATTTGAGAGGAAAACCGTTCAATTTGACAGTGAAGAGTATCAATACGCAAGAGACAACCAGCACTGAAGCTGTTCAGGTGAAAGTGATCACAATTGGTGAGAATACTTGTTCTCCGTTTTAGTTGTTGCCGTACGTGAAAGAAAACCATCGCGTTGGGTCTGACAAAATTGATATCGTTGCCCTGCAAGATAGACATCCCCATTTGAGTGTGTTATGACTACGCAAATGCAGAGATGATACTTGGTCAAGACGCGTACCACGCCATCCGCCCGCTCGAGTATTTCGAAACCGACTCGAAATCCTCATCCGCTGCCGTTCGTTTACCGATAAGATGGGTACTAAGTGGTCCAATGCCGTCAGCGTCCGGTCTAATCTCGACATGTTCCAAAGCAGTAGTTGAACATGACTCTGTGTTGGCGAGACAAATCAAGTTGTGGTATGACATGGAATCATACGGGGCTGTTAAGCAAGTGGATCCGCGCTCAGCGTCCGACCGTCGAGCCGTCGAAATCCTCGATCAGTCTACCATATACGAGAAAGGTTGTTACTTCGTGGGTTTGTTGTAGTCTTTCGATGAAGTCAAACTTCTCAACAACCATTTCTGTGCATTGGTCCAGCTGAAGTCCTTAGAGAAGAGACTTAGTAAAGATTCCGACTTACGCGAACGCTACGCACAAACAATAAGAGAAGATTTGAGTAAAAAGTATGTTGTTAAAGTGCAAACTCTTGAGGAAACTGAGCATCAACCCGGCAGGAAATGGTATTTGCCGCAGCATCCGGTCATGAACCCAAACAAACCGGGTAGGGTGCGAAGGGTCCTCAATGGTGCCTCCAATTTTCAAGGAGTTTCTTTGAACAAAGTCCTGCTAACTGGTCCAGATCTTCTTCAGAAGTTGATTCACACGCTGATCATATTCCGTCAGCATCAAATTGCTGTATCCGCTGACATCGAGGGAATGTTCCTGCAGGTAGGTGTGTTGCCAACTGATCAACCAGCTCTCCGTGTTTTGTGGCGGGAGGACCCCTCAAAGACCGTTCATGTGTATCAGTACAATCGACACATCTTCGGAGCAAAAGTTTCACCGACATGCGCAAATTACGCGTTGCAGCGAACAGCACGAGATCATGAAAAAGAGTATCCAGACGCAGCAAAGGCAGTTTATGAAAAATTCTATATGGATGATTACCTGGACTCAATGGAATCTCCTGATGAGGCGCCCAAGCGGTCACGAGACTTGGTCAAATTACTGAGTAAGGGTGATTTCAAACTAACTGAGTTCATTAGTAACGTGCCAGGTTTACTAGAATAGCTCGAAGATCAATCAGTTGAGGCTGTTCCGAAAGTCATTGGTGCATCAATGGAAGAGTCATCATCTCATGTGTTGGGATTAAAATGGGATCCTACCAAAGACACTCTAGTAGTAAGTCACGGCACTTCTTCTGATAGCAGTAAAGCAGTCACGCAAAGGTTGGTTTTGAGTTTAGTAGCCAAAATATTCGATCTCATCGGCTTAGTTGCTCCTTTTACCGTCACAGCACAACTTCTCCTGAAAGATGTCTGGCGTTTACATGGTCAGAGCTGGGGTAAAAACTCTCCAATGAGATGGTTGATCGATTCTCCTCCTGGTGTTCTGAGTTACCAACACTGGCTTTGTTAACCATACCTCGCTGCTATTTTTTCGGTCCTTTTGAACACCTCGAATTGCGCATATTCGGAGATAGTTCTCAGGAAGTTGTTAGCGCAGTTGCGTTCCTGCGTGCACTTGTCAGTCCATCATCAGAAAGAAAACGCACCGAACTTGCATTCGCGATTGGAAAAGCGCGTGTCGCCCCAATGAAGACACTCACCGTGCCAAAGCTCGACTACAGGCAGCTTTGCTCGCAGCCCGTTGAGAGAAGAAATATGCAATGCACTTACCGTACCGGTTCAAAACACGTTTATGTGGACAGATAGCACTACTGCCCTCCAATGGTTGAACTCACTAGATAAACAACAAATATTTGTTGCAAACCGGGTCCAGGAGATTCCTGAAGGGACAAGTGTTGATCAATGGCATCATGTCGCATCTCATGCTAATCCAGCCGACGCAGTTACCAGAGGAATGTCTTCTGAAGCGCTGCAAAAAAGCAGTTGGTCCCCAGTTTCTCCGAACGTCCGATTTCCCGTTCCAGCCAAATACCTATGTTGTCAAAAACATCAAATTGAAGAGTCATTCAACTGAAACATCCTCTTCAGAGAAGACTTCAACTTTAATAACCGACGTTTTCAAAAGGGACTTTATTCTTCCGTTCCGTAAGTTCAGTTCGTATCCTAAACTGCTTAGGATACTTGCGTATTGCATGCGATTACTTCCTCGTCATCTCGCCTATCGGTCTTCTGGAAAGGAAATAGTTGATCCGGAAGACCTTAACGCTGCAGAACAAAAACTGCAGTTAATTATTCAGTCTGAATCATTCCCCCTTGAGCGGCAACAGCTTGCTCAAGAAAGACAAATCAACAAAAAAAGCCGGATTGCCGTTTACTCGCCGTTCATTGGACCTGGTGGCTTACTACGGTCCACCGGTCACATTAAGCCTTTCGCCGAATTTGACTTCGACTTGAAGCATCCAATAATACTTGATGGACGCCATCCATTAGTGGTGTTGTTCCTACGCCACATGCATCTGAAGCATCACCATTAAGGTTTCGATTATCTCCGTGCACTTACCCAACGACGATTTGCGGTCCTGAAACTTCGTCCAACACTCCGTTCTATTCACTTCCGTTGCGTTCTTTGCCGAAAAAGAAATGCAACACCCGTCCAGCCGATGATGGCTGATCTTCCGTCTGAACGACTTGGGTTTCAGAGTCCGCCTTTTACTAACGTGGGTCTAGATTTCTTTGCACCTTTTTAAGTAACGATATGCCGCTCATCTGAGAAAAGATGGGGCTTCTTGTTCACATGTCTCACGACTCGTGCCGTGCATGTCGAGAGAGCGCACTCGATGCGTGCAAACACCTGTGTGATGGGAACCGAGCGATTCATTGCACGTCGTGGAATGCCATCAGTAATCTGGTCAGACAATGGAACGAAGTTTGTCGGTGCAGAAAAAGACCTATTGGCATGTCTGCTCAATTGGGATGCAAAGTTGATAGCTTCAAAACTCGCAGAGAAGGGAATCAAATGGAAATTTATTCCACCTGCAGCGCCGCATCACGGAGGCGTCTGGAAAAGGCTTGTGCGTTGTTTCAAGCGAACTTTGTACGCCATACTCGATAACCACCGACTTACTGATGAAGTACTTCAGACGACTTTCTCTTTAGTCGAACAGACGCTGAATAACCGCCCTCTGACGCCCGTTATCTCCGACGCTAACGACTTCGACGCCTTGACGCCGAACCACTTCCCCCTTGGAAATCGCAGTTCCTGCTTGCCTTGATTCGCTCCAATTGATTACTTCAACCATCGTAAGAGGTATGCTAGAGCGCAAGTTTACGCGAATGAGATTTCGAAGCGTTGGGTAAAAGAGTATGTTCCTGCGTTGAACCGCCGCCCCAAATGGAGAACTCAACAAACCGGAGTGCTGAAAACTGGCGACATAGTCTGGATAGTCGATGACGAAAGCCCAAGGGGCCACTATCCACTCGCTAGAGTTTCGAGTCTGAGTTACGGTAACGATGGAATCGCGCGATCTGCCGAAGTGCAAACACCAACCGGCACCCTACCCGCCACATAATTAGTCTAATGCCTGTCTTAGAATCATCACATTTGGGGCCAGAGGATGTTGCCAATGCAAATGCGTACTAGCGAGAGGAAATAACATGTGCGTTCGCACAGATTGTTCTTTGGCCTATTTCGCCGAGCGGCTAAGACCTCTGGCCCGCGCCCCAGAGGTCGCTGGTTCGAATCCCGTCAAAGTCAGAACTTTTTGCCACCATAAAATTTTGTGTATGGTTTTTAGGTTAAACTTAATGCGTTTTTGACCTCTTTTCGACCTTCAACTAGAGATCAAAAATATGTTTGGCGGACGACCTTCTGGTTGTCTAATGCAGCAAAAAAACATGCGGTTTTCCCTCGTATAGAGAGCTTATGGTTTTTTCTGTGTTATCATATGTAATGTTATCGCCTTGTACGTTCGAGATACGCTTGTTAAACATGTTTCTTTACGTAAATAGATCATGAAAATTTCTTCGTGAGTTTGTCTATGTTCCGATACATAGTAAAAAATCTTTCAAATTGAGTCTTGAGTTTTATATACTTTTTCTTTCAAGAACTATTCAAGTTTATTACTCGATACGAGAACGAGGCACAACACATTCTTTGTTCGACCAATTTCCGAAAACTTTTGTTCAACCACTGGGGAGCTTCTGTTACCTCAGATTCGTAGAAAGTTCTCTGGAACTGAAATTTTATAGCATTTTTGCTAATTTAATTCATTATTCATAATAGCATCCTTTAACTTTGATAATAATAAGATTTGCGTTTGCAAAAAACCTATTACGCAATGACTTGGAATCATTGTTTTGGGTTCGACAGCCACGCAGCAATTACACGGCCAGTTATGTCTCATCGTTGATTAAAGAAGCAAGGAAAAATGAGTCACATTGTATTTTATTTATCCTTTTTCTTAATATTTTTTTGGATTTCTTTTCTGGATTTCAATTACAGACAGGTCTGTTTTCTTTCACAATTTTTACTAACCACAGCCCTCTTTTGCTCTCAAATAAGTTCCAAAGAATAAATGTTGTCTTTTTTTAGTAAAACTAAAGGTTTTTTGGACAAAATGTTGCCTTAATTTTTAATGACCTCCAGAATTTTGCCTGCATTTGATTTTCGTTTTGTAGTTTTAAGAAGAATTATAAAAAGTTAATTATCCAATTCAGTATTTAGAAAGCTATTTTGAAAAACTCCAACGTTTTGAAATTACACAAAAAATTTTCTCCGAAAAAGCTCGATAGTTACCAAAAATTCATCGTCTCTTTTTCATATATTGATTCTTAGGTCAAATTAGCTAATTCAGTAATATTTGGAGCATTTTTTCGCTCCAATGGACAAGCAGCAATAGGAAGACAGTTGAGGTCTGTTTTTGGAATTTTTCTATTCAAAAATATTTGGAGCGTAATTGATTGCTGTACATTTATAAAAATTGGCCCTTTGTTTTTTTGTAGTTTGCAGATCAGAATAGTTTCAAATCAAAGCTGAATTATAGACAAGTCAAAATACGTGCAAAGGAAAAATACGGGACAACAATGGCTTAAAAAACGTTAAATCAAAATTGTTTGCGCAAATTTTAGTTCTGTTTCATTTTGCAGGCATTCATTTTCAATCTGGTTGTTTTTTCACGTAATCTCAATAATGACATTTCCAATTAGTTACCTAAAAGTTAACAATATATATGGGTTTTTTTTTAAATTTGAAAGTGTATGGTTGTTAAAAGTTATGACTTGAAAAATTAATGAAAAAACAAAGTTTTTTTCTGATTTGTAAATTTTAGTGTTACTTCTGCCACCTTGTGACCTAGTCTTAGCACCAAAAAAGTTGATTTTCCCTTAAAATAAAAAAAAACCCTATTGGTGTAATTGATATTTCGTCATTTTATAAAAGTTGTTTGGCATTGATACTACGAGGTTTTGTAGTTTTTTTTATTTTTTAACATTTGAGGTTCTTTTTGCTATCTTGTCCGATTATCGTGTTAATCGCACATTATTGGAAAATCATAATTCACATTAATTGCGTTCAAAGAAGGCACAACTGATCGTAATTATAGTTCTTTGTGAATAGGTAAAAATTTCAGGCTTCGACACGTTTTCCTCGAAGTACAGAACTGACTTCTGATTGTTGCTTGTTTTCTTTTTTTCCGTAGTTGTAATTTATTCGTATAATTGCAGGCCTCAATGAACGTGTATGAAATTATAAATGAAGCCAATGAAAAATTTTTTAATTTTGCCGTTTTTGTTTTTTGTGTTTGTCTAGTTTTAAATTATACTCAGTAAAGACAGATCCATTACATTTTCTGTTGAAATGAAAGTTAATTGGTATATTTTAGTTTTTATCTGATGGATATTTTGTTAACCATGCTTTCTAGCTTCGTAGTTAGGAGTTCGTTGGTCGTTCTGAATCAGCTCAGTGTACTTTATACAAGTCAGAAATTGCGGTAGGATATTACGCAAATCCCTTGAGGCCGAGAAACTCTCAAATGTCGTTTGTATATAAATTTCAAAACCACTGTTGTTATTTTTTATTTCAAAACCACTTATTTCTTTTTTTTTGGTTCTTTACACGGCTCTTAACAAAAAGAAAACAATATAAGTGAAAAAGTGTGTTCTATCCAATAAGACTTATAGTAAAGGGTATAGTTGCTAGAGAGTGTCTAATCACAAAACCTGTGAATAACACAATCTTAATAGAACACCTGTCCTATTTTTAAGTAAATTTCATTGAAAAAAAAACGACTTGCATAAACATCCACTCATTTTATCCTAAAAACTTAATAATTGAAAATATCTAGAGTAATAAATCTACAAAAAAGTAAATGAGAAATTATTTTGATTTCTTGCGAATTGTTCACCGAATCCTAGATTTTTTGGTAGTTGCTTTGTAGTTGAAATTTGTCTCCTTCCACCTCTGGTATCTTCAATCATTTGGCCTGGTTGTATTTAACAATGTGATTCTCACATATCCACCCTGACACTCTATCCCGTGTCATAATAGCCCCTAGCAAGATTACGGAAGGAGGATAATTAAAAATGGAGTATGTTTGCAATTTTTTGGAAATTTGATTGTGAACCCGGTGAGAAGAGCTTATTGTTTTTTGAAAACACATTATTTTTGGAAAATCCTTGAAAAGATGTTTTTTTTTGTTTTGAGTAGGGGAAAAACGTGTATAAAGAGAATCTGAAAGTGATTTTTAATCCGCGAGGCTGTTAAGATGATATGGTATGGTATGATTACGACTACGACTATTATCTTTCTTTACCTGAGTCGCTGAATAGCCAGATTGTGAAACACATGAATATTGATATACCGCTTCGAGGACTGAAGTTAAGTTTCGGCTTTGTGAACACTCTGCTTGTGCTCATACTTATCAAACCTTTTCAGGAACCTGTCAAGAAACTGAAATCTGCAATCCTGAGGAAACTTACCTCACCTGTTAACTGATCCCAGGTTTTGATAATTATATATCCCCTGCTGCTGCTGCTGCTGCAAAACACTCAATCAACACCGAAAACTGTAAATTTAATTCATCCTTATATAATTTCAGTCCTTTTCTCGCTTGGGTATTGATTATAAGTTTTACTTATGAGCTATTAAATACATCAAAAAAGTTAATGTGGACATTTGCTATTTGTGGTAATCATCAAACATACTACATCTGATAATTATATATTTAGTATGTGAACACTGTGAAAAAAATTGTGAACCGGCTTTGTGATGTGAATGAAATTTGGGACTAGGTTCATAACGGTGTAGTATAAGCACTTGAAGACATATGGTGTGTTAGAATATATTACTTAAAAAGGTGTATCTATTAGTATTGTCGATCTGATTTGTGAAATTCAAATTTGTGAATTTCAAAATGTCGATCTGATTTGTGAGCACGATCTGATTTGTCAATTTCAAATTAACTTAAAGCCCCTTTAAATAAAATAAAAAAAACCTCTCAAATGTTCTCTTTGAGACTTTTTGCTGGACTTTTGATGGACCCAAAATTTTTTTGCTGGACCCAAAAATTTTTACAAAAGACTTTAGCTCGACCCAAAATTTAAATGATAGTTTTCACATAAATTTCTGCTACGTTTAAACTATCGATAATTATTAGCTTAAAAAACTTTACATCTCAGGTCAGATATATTTATGCACATGGGGTGGTGGTGGCTGTGGACATGTATGTCGGCCAATTGACCGGCCACGGGTTTTATCTACCAATGATCATGGTCATATTGTCTCAGTAGTAGTCAAAGAACATAGCCACATAATTACTATACATATGACACACTGGGGCTATAAATTCATGGGATGGGCTAATAAGAGAGAGAGAGAGAGAGAGATCCATGATATTTGAGTGAGTGTCTGATGTTCTCCTTACTCTCTCGGATTGGGCTGTTCAGAATTGGAAGTCGGTTCATTTACCACTGATTCGCTTTGCTGAAACAGAGACTTTTGCACATTGTTATATTAACGAGAAAAGAAAGCACTAATTTCCCGGGTCGAGGCGTGTGTGCCAAAATTATGTAAGATTTGTGCTGATTGCGCTGAAAATTGAAAAATAAGAGCTGAATCCGCAGATTAAACAAATTTCAACACATTTCTTACATAAAATCAGCATTTGATTCAGCAAGCTTCTTAGTACCTTTCTTACATATTTTCATCATTTGTGAAATTTCCAAATTCAGCGGATTCAGAGCTTTTCTTACGTAATTTCAACACTTAACTTATCTTACAAAATTTCAGCAGCTTCGAAGCAACATTCTTTTATATTTTCATCACTTGTGAAAATTTCAATTTCATTTGATTGAGTGCCCTTCTTACATAAAATTTAACGAAATCCACGACCCGTGCTGAAAAATGCTGAAACTCTGTAAGAAGTATGCTGAGATGTGCAGAAATTATGTAAGAAAGTGTTGAGAAGTGCGGAAATTATGTAAAAAATGCGCTGATCGTCGCTGAAAAAAAAACACTTTTCAGCGAAATAATCTTACATATTCAAATATTGAAATGTACGGAGAGTATGTAGGAAATATGCTGAAAATTCAGCAGCTGGAGCGGATTATCAAGTAAGATTTATCCACTGAAAAATATTTCTTACATAATTTTTACCTAATTTAACAATAAAATTGTTTAAAGTGAAGCAATCGGAAAATGCTTGTTTTTTTTTGCAAGAATTTGAAATTAAAGAAGGCTTAGGGAATGCTTCAGTTCTTCAAATTGAAACATTGATCATGAACATTTAAGGGTTGTTGGGCTTTAAACGATTTATTTAAGTTCTCGATCCCCAACTTTAGCCGCGAACCGTGAATGAACTCTGGCAGTTCAAATTTGTTATTTTTGAAACATGGTCTTAGCACCACTTGTATATACGGATAAAAGCATAAAAAGTTTAATCATAGGAGGCACTTTAAATTTTTTTTACCTATAAGGTTCTTGTTATCTATTGGAAGCGAAGAAACAAAAAAACGAACGAATGAAACAGAGAAAGAGAGAGAGAGAGAGAGAGAGAGATCGAGAGAGAGAAAGAGCAGAAGACGAAAAGAGAAAGAGAGAGAGAGAGAGAGAGAGAGAGAAAGAGAAGGAGAGCAAGAAGCAAAAGGAAGCTGTCATAAAAAGGACAAGATATAACTAATTTAACAATAAAATTCTTTAAAGTGAAGCAATCGGAAAATGCTAGTTTTTATTACAAGAATTTAAAATTAATGAAGGCTTAAAGAACGCCGCTTCAGTTCTTCAAACTAAAACATATTGAAAAGCAAAATGTTTAAAAAATCATGAAAAATGATAAATACAATGACTAATTTTTTAAAGTTTTTTGAAGCAATGTCCTTGAAACCGGACCGCAAGGAACTAAAAAAAGGCTAACCTGACGGTACATGGAAACTTTCCTTGGCATACATGAAAAAACAGAGGCAAACAAGGCACACCAAAATAGTTAATAAACTTAATTAAATTTAGCTAGAGACTGTCTTTAAAATTGTTTTCCAAATCCCTTTTTTGTCAAAACGTTTCTCAAAAAACCTCCGCATCCTTCGAGAATGTTGAACCAGCCCCATTGTTTTTGATAAAAATCTAATATTTAATTCTTTTCCACGAGTTTAAGAAAAACGGCCAATTTTTTCCAAAATATTTTTGTGTTACTGTTCCCCTCTTTTTTGTTTCCTATTTTTGATTTCACAATGTCAAAGTCAAAGTTTTTATATTAATTTTATGAAAATTTTTGAGTGCACCGTTTCTGAGCACTTGAGTTTACTGATTTTTTTTTCAATTTGTTGGTTTTTAATCGCAAAGCTTTGCTTTATATTAGCAAAAAGGCCTATTTGGCGTTAGAAAAATGTTGCAATACCTTAAAGTGTACTTTACATTAATTTTTATTAAACACATTGGTGATAAATTTAACAGAGATGGAAGTTATTTTGAGCGCAGATCTTATTTCTTTGAAATTCGCTTAATTTTTTGTGAGGTCTCATTATTAAAAAGAGACATGCCTGCGGGTTCAGATCTTAATTGCAGTTAATGTAAACTGTGGCACATAAAAATTTGTTCCAATTGCTTGTAGAAGTATCAGGAAAAAATTTTGCGCTGATGTCGATCGCTTTTAATGCTTGGGATGTTTTCAACATACAACATAGAACTTAGTATCATATTACCTATAACCGTTTTCATTGGTCCAAATCCTGTGTTTCGTTCAATTTGTCATATATTTTCTACATGGTTCTGACATTGGAATAATAATATTTAATATTTTGCTAAACTTGTAATACCTCGTTTCTTAACGTTGCAAATTTTGTTGGTTTGTAATACAATTTTTACAGTTTATTGAACTGTTGTAATTTACTAATATTAACTACTAAAAGAATTTTATAAAATACAAACCTTGATTACTAGAAGCAAATAATTATCAAACAAGGAAAAAGAGGCAAATTTTGAAAAAAATACAGAAGAGTTCATAGCTCACATGATTAACGCGTGCATGTTTTCACCAACAACTTTTTCTATGCAAAAAAACAACTTGAGACGATTGTGATCGATCACAATCATTTTACGGTCAAGAAAGCAAGGAAGGAAAAAAAAACATAGCAGAACTAGTTCTTAATAAAGAATTCAAAAAATTGAAGAACAAAAGAAGACAACATTGTTAGCCTCTCCATAAAATTAGCCTCAGATAATGAACAGATCAACAACAAAGACGTCCACGAGAGTATACCGAACACTAAGAAAAACTGAAAAATTATTTCATTTCAATCTTAGAGAACTACGGTTATCGAAGTTATAATGTCCAACAACGCCAACTTCGGAAAAACCTTTGGACAATGGAAGTCTAGACAGAAACGCCAACTTTTTAGAAACCCACTGAAAGACGAAGTGGGTAATAAACATTTGGCAAAAGCCCTGTTTTTACAATTTCATTGAAAATAAGTGGCATCAAAGTCATTCAAACACGCAAAAAAGCTTGAACTCTTCAACTCTATTCCCACTATTAATAGATATATAGATAAAAGCATATCTCAGCTTCAATTGAAACAAGGAAAGGAAATGAGGGACAGCATAACAAAATAACGACAAATGTAGACAGCAATCAAAAGTTCAAAAAACTTTGAAAACAAATATTTTGAAGGTCAAAAAAATTAGAAATATATTAAAAAAACAAAAATTTTCAATAATGCCTAATTAGAAAGCAAATAAGACTATTTTAATGGTTATACGACATAGCAAGAGATAGGAATTTCGAAAAACGGAGAAAAATTCAAAAACTTCAAATATTTAATATAGACATTTCATCTCAAAGTCATGAAAACTGTTAGCTATCAAGAAAAAAGTTGAATAGCTTAATAAAGACTTAATAGTGAACCTAGAGACATTTCATTAGTGAGACGCAGTGGAGGAACTACCAGAACTAGGTAAATTCTGTAAAGAATTACCAATAATTTTAGAAAGCAAGTCGTGTCAAGTTTGTTAAAACCTTCAATTTTGAAAGTAAAAGTCTAATTAACTCGAATATACCTATTAATATGTTCAAAAAACTTATTAGTTTATTATTTATTACTAAATTATTAATTTATTAGTTTTTTTTTCATTAGTGATACGAAATGACAAAACAACTAGAAAACGAGAAAAGCGTCAAATTTCATTCATAAAATACGCAAGTCGTGTCAATGTTGTGAAAACTTTGATATGAATAAAACCAATTAAATTGATCAAATTATTACTCAAAAAGGAACTCGTTAAAATTCTCCATAAAGAAGCTTAGTTTTTAAACGGAAACGAACGATAAGAGGGAAACATCAAAGAAATCATTTTTTGAAAAAAATATTTTCAAATTTGGTAGAAGCGTTTGATTTCTATTAGAACTACAAAATTAATTTGCTTGAGCTTCAATAGAAAGCGACCGAACCTTTTTGTTAGTGAGTTAAATAAAAAGACACCAAATGAAACTTAAAAAGACAGGCACATTCCCAAAAAAACGTAATTTTATTGCATGAAGACAAATAGCATGAAGACAAATAGTCCAAAAGACCATTATTTGCCTTTTGTAGGGTTTAAGCAACTGCAACTACGCATTATTAGAAAACATGTATCAAAATTAGTTTACAAAATTATTTGAAAAGAACATTAAAAAATGGCGAAAACAGAAGGAAACTGAAGCACGTGAAAAAAAATGCCTTCAGAAACCAAAAATTTGTTTAAACACTTTTTTCTTAATTGACATCAAAACAGTTTGAAAAAATGTCACCCATTAAAACCACTCAATTTTGGCTCCACTTTTTTCTGTAGCGTGATTAAGATCACTACTGAAATTTTTCTTTTCAGTGACATAAAAATCTCAATAAAAAAACTGTGAACAGATTTAAAAAAAAACAGGACACCGAAATAATTCTAAAAAGAAAAGGAGAAAGAAAGAAATAAAACAAATTTTCTTTCAGAAAAGAAAAAATGACTGATGTAACGTCAAAATTTAAAACCTCCAAATTTAAAGCAATTGCAAGAAGACATTTTCTACCCCAGAGAACATTCTGTTTGAAGGCTTCGAGAAATCTTGATTCCTTCCAGCTGAAACAAAGGGAAAAGGAAAATAATCAAAAAAATTTAAATTTAGCTATTTGGCTAACAGTTCTTTACCCCGTTGGGTACTACAAATACGGCTAAATCGTAAGCACATCGAAACTGTGATTGGAGAAAACAGAGGCAGTAAGAACTTCAAGTAGGTAGCAGCCTTAAGTAAAAACAGCTAAAAACTGTTCTTAATAATGTAATGAAAAACATTTTCTGCCAAAATCTACCCTGTATTTCATTTGCAACCCGTAAAAATGTTCCATCATTCTCCAAAGTTTGGCACAAAAAATCAAAAACGCAAATTTAATTGAAACAATTGAAAAACATAGCAGGACAAGTCCTGACGTACAATTCAAAGAATTTTCATTGACTAAACAAAAACTAGACCTAGAAGGGACTATGACTGGATTGGGAAAACCATTTAGAAAAAAATCCGATCCAAAAAATCGAAAAAACAGTAAAAATCAAAGTGAAATTGCCGCAGGTGAACAAAAAACCACTAGCGAGAAAGCGAATTTTTGTTCAAACACCGTTTTCTCACTACTTAAAATTTAGAGCGAAAAAATTTCACACCGCAAAACCACTCGCTTTTTCGCTCCACTCCCTGTTTCGGCGTGACCAAAATCACTACTCCAATTTGACTTCAAAAATCATGAAAATGTGTGAACAGATCTTAGAAAAAAAAAGACAGCGCCCCAATACAATTAAAATTCTTTGAATTGTAAAAATCATGAAAATGTGTGAACAGATCTTAAAAAAAAGACAGCGCCCCAATACAATTGAAATTCTTTGAATTGTAATAAAAATTCACATACTTTTTGCTAACGTTCCCATAGATAGACCTATATATAGAGTTCAAAAAAAAATAAACATCAAAAAAGGTAAAATATTTTTGTTTTAGTATTGGACTTCTACATTTCATGAGGTTTCCAATGATACTACTCTTATTTTTTCTTATAGTGTCTGGTAAAATAGTTCCCCGTACAATGGTGTCTGAATATTTATACTTACAGAAGATCCAATATTTTAGCATTTCATAGATCATTTCAATAAAGTAAGCTTCATTTCAAATCGATCTCTTAACGTTAATTTCAGAATTAAAAGTTTTCAGGTTTACCTTTCAAAATTCATCATTTTTTTCGAATTCAAATTGACTATCTCAAGCTGTGAAAATCACAATCAGCTGAACGTATTCTTCAAAAAATATCTGCGCTACGTATCCTCTTGAATCAATTTGATCGATTCAGTTTTCTATCCAATGCAATATCAAATGAGGAGACAGTTTTTTCTTGAATATTATGGACAAAATTTACCTTTTTGCATTACTCCTTCATATTTTTGATTTCACATTTTTGACTACAAATTTTTAAAAAATTTTTACGAAATCTTTCCGCTAGCAAATTTTGCATTTAAAGTCGACATTTGACACTTTTAATTTTATGTTCTTTTTTCATCTTGTTACTGCACTGCGTATAATGTGACGTAAATTTTTCATTGTAAGTTTTGTTAGCCCTTAAGTTTAATATGAAAATTATGTGTTTGGATACTAAATAGACTTGTAACATTAACCCGTAAGATTACTCGAAAAGCTTGAAATAAAACAAACAATGCTTTGTTTCCTCTTTTTCCCTATGCGCAGTCTTAATAACTTCTGCTGTTGTTATGAAAACTATTTTTGCTGTTCCAACTCAGATAAAACTTTTGTCCTATTGAATTAATTTCCCCCATAAATTCCTAGTTGAGAAATAGACTCTAGGAGTGAATTCCTAAAAATTCAACGGAAGGAAGTTTGTAGCTAAATTTATGCGCAGGGAATAGAAGCCGAGACAAATTAGTGTCTTAGGTCGATCAAATGTTGTTTTTGACGGGGTAAAATAACTTGGTATACATTTTCAAAAGAATACAGAGCTCTCACTATTTTCTTTATACTCATTCAAGTTTTTTTTAATAAGGAAAATTAAAATATTTGCTAAGGTATTCTTTATCATTGGGTAGACGTCAATGCTCACAAACATCACCAACTAGTTAACAAACATGGCCTCTTTAATTGAGTAAACAAAAATTTAGTTTGCGGGAGATCAATCATTCAATTATAGTAACCCGCCTACTCTTTGCTAAGGCCAACCCAACCCTATGTTAAAGAACCTTTAGTTCTCAGCATCCAAAATAAATAAGTTTTAATGTTGTTTGCGTTTTTTTTTTCGGCAGTGCTATATAAAATTTTCTTAGAATTCCATATTATATCAGATATGTGTTTTTATTTTGGATGCTGAGAACTAAAGGCAAGGTTTCTTTTAAAATCTTAGATAAGGTAAGGTTTTTTTAACTAAGGTAAGGTTTCTTTAAAAGTCTTAGATTTTCCATATATTGAACCAAAAGCTACGTGCAGCATAATTTCTGCTTTTTAAATATGATATTTGCTCCATGCACATAATTTGCGCTAATGCGTGGCCACAAGTGCGAAATTTGGAAATTTAAGGAAGGATTTCGTTTCATATTCTCTAATCAAACATAGAAAATGGCGTTGTTCTTTTATTATTTTCTAAGTTGCTACGCCAAGAGATGTCGGGTATTGACGCGCAAAAAAAAAAACACGTCAATTTCAAATCAAGTTCCAGTGCACACTATGGATACAAACGTTACCTAAACGAAAACCAGTTTCGAAGCCAAAAATTGAGCGAAAGACTGCCAACTTTCATGAAAAAAATTAAAAAGATAAAGAACAATGTTTTAAAAGTCACAAAGTCTCATTGGTGCAGGTTGGCGTGACTCATATTACTTTTTTTTGCCACAACACTTTTTGCACAGGTACACATATAAATTCTTAAAAATGTGGCGTTTTTTACAAATGAGGCGGTTGAAGAAAAAAATTAGGTTTGTTTTTTTTCAAGATGGTTTATCAAATGCTCAAGAAGTTTCAGTAGTTTTGGAAGATTTTACTGATCAAACTAGAGTTTGCACCTCTAGTGACAAAATTCCTTGCGTTTGTCGAAAAAATGGAACAATTTTTCTAAATAAAAACACATAAACTTTGAGTTTAGGCCAGCTCTCACTTGTGTTTTGAGGTGTATTACAATTATATGGACGGAAATGCTTGTTTGATATTCAAATAATATGAAATATTGTCAGACAACGCTGTCAAATATTTGGAGAATTTGGACAATTACAAAAAATGCATTGTCAGCGCCATATTTTTTACAAAGATAAAGCTCCTGTGCTTAAATTAAAGATTATCGACTTTTTATTCTAAGAAAAAGAGTAGAAGGTACTAGAATGGCCGGCATTCAAACCAGATCTGAAGCATCAATTTCGAAAACAGGCACTGTTTTGAGGTAATTTAGAAGAAGAAGTGCTACAAATTGGGAGTCAGATGGACACAGATAACGCTAGAAACCTGGATAAAAACCATACAAAGCGTTTGTTAGACTTTAGAGAGCGTTATTAGGTGACAAAATGGAATTCAAATTTTTTTTGGTTTGATCATTATAGTGCCTTTTAAAACTTCAGTTTTTTGTAGTTGTCGATACCACAGTCTATTCAATCATTTAAAAAAGATAGCAAGAAGATTAAGCATAGAATTAAAGTAGTTGTCTCTTGGAATATGACAGCTTGTTTTCGATTTTGTTAATCAATGCATGATCGGGTGTACATGGTGATGCATACCATAACATAATGAAAATGAATTTTTTGGGACCAGGTAAATTTGAGGTTTTGTGTAAAGTTGAGGGAAAGTTTTCAATACTTAGATTTGGTCACAGCATTTTCATAATGCAATTTTGGTCAGCAAAATTATTTTCATGTGTCAAGATCTTTTTTAAGGGATTTTAAAAATCTTCGCCCTTTCGAGGCGTGAATTGTGATGCCACTGACTTCAAAACCACTAATTTTCAAACCTGATTTTTGTCACATCACTGCTTCATCTTGACCCGTTACTTCTCTGTACAATGAAAACTTTATTTTCGACATTTCCCCCGCGGAAAATTAACCGGAATGAAGAAAAAGAAAGATAAATTTTATAGGCGTTCAAAAACATTTCTATCCGTTGGCAGGTAGTTATTGGGGTGTCAGGACAATTTACCCAATTCCATTTTACCCAATGCCATTATACCCAATGCCATTTTACCCAATGCCAACTTACCCAATTTACCCCATTTCTAAATTAACCAGAACGACTATTTAGCCGACTATAAAATAAATGGCCCGTGGGACTTGATATGAAACTATCACAACCGAACATGGGATTAGCCGATTATATAACTAAATGGCTTGTGGGACTTGATAAGAAACTATCACAACCGAACATAGGATTATATTGTCCACAAATATTTTATGTCCTCCTTCTAATAGCGACTGCTAATTTGTATTCGGATAATTGAACGAAAAGATCAAAGAGCATTGGGTAAGTTGGTATTGGGTAAAATGGCATTGGGTAAAATGGCATTGGGTAAAATGGCATGGGGTAAAATGGCACGTTGGGTAAATTGGCGTAGGGTAAAATGGCATTGGGTAAAATGGAATTGGGTAAATTGTCATGTAACCAGTTATTGGTACATTTAAGACGCGAGTAAATTAAATCGAATCGGGAAGCGATTCCAGTTTTGTAATCTTAATACACGGACAAGAGCGTTTCGAAACAGATTTAGCTTACGCTTTTATCTTTGCCGCCTTTGAGCATTTATTAAGGGAAATAATAATTTGCCCGTAAGAAATATGAAAGGAAAATGCAACCGATAGGGGGGGGGGGGGGGGGGTAAAGGCAATTAAGAGATAACTAAAAACCATTCGCTTAAGTACCCGATATCTTTTAGAATCCGACATAAAGGTGCTAATATGTACATAGCAACGGAATTTAATGAATACTCGTTTTTTTAATGTGCAATTTTAAGATGGCACAGCTCCAAGTGTTTGTTAGTCAGCATTACGATATGGGGGAACATGTTAGTGGTATTTTCTATTATTGATATTAGCGGAGTTTTCATTATTCTTCAGAACTGTAAACAAGTCATTTCCAACTAGTCAGAACCCCAATGGAACAATTAATTCTGCGCCTATGTGCATGTGCCAAGCATCAAGCTAGCTATTTTCACCTATTACAAAATTACTATTTTCTCGCACAAAATTACGGGCCATTTTTGCTTGTAAACTTGCCCACGCAGTCCGAAATCATTAATCGTTTACTTGCACGAAGTCTTCGTATACTCGTTCAAAAGTCCGTATGAAGTTATCAATAACATCAAAACGAACTTAAGTCCAGATGTTGACTAGTTCACGTTTATAAAGCAGCGTTAGAGAATATTTGAAAATTATTATCAAAGAAAGAGCTGATTTATATTTATTTAAAAAATTATAATAAATTTAATCGGATTTTTCAGCAAAATCCGTTTAACAATCTTAATAAAAGCAAGTCAACATGAAAGCCAAAAGTTCTTTATATGAAATCCATCAAAATTAACACAAAATTAACCCTTGCAATCAAAGCTACTTAACGTGGTTGGTCGATTGGCCTGCATATAACTTAAACGACACGCTTTTTAGCCGACACAAGCAAAGGTCACTATACTCGGAAACCACAGTTAATAATAATTACCCGCGCACTGAGTGGGTAAAGCAGAGTCCCTTAGTTATAAA
>NC_134477.1:39334824-39384545 GCF_964194025.1 Convolutriloba macropyga | reverse complement strand
ATGGCTGCAACGACCACAACAGGTATAACAATCAGGAGGACTGGAAAAGAATCGCCACCATCATCATCATTCTTGCCGTCGCCGCTGGATGGGGATTGGGTTTAGGGGTCACAGTTAAAGGCCTCTGGCTCTATAACTTAGAAAGTTACTCAAAAATTAACAGAAGCCGATAAGTTTCCTAATTATTATTTTTCAAAATTTTAGTCCCTTAAGCTTCAGCAATTTTTTTTATTTATCTTACGGTGAGAAAAAAACGTTTCGGAATCGTTTGGATTCGTTATTATTGTATTGAATTATATTTATAGCAGTTGTTGTTAAATGAGGCTAGATATACAGTAGACACCGTCAGAACATCATCAACAACCCAGCAAAAGTTAAAATTCTCTCATTGTAACAGATTTTATACGCTAATTAATGGACCCAAAAAGACAATAAGGCGCTGAAGCTCTTCCAAGGCTGAGGTCCTTAACGGAAGCAAGTATGTCTAGACAGAAGATGAACGGACAAAGAGGGCGTTGTGCGTTCAAAATTACATAATCTGGAAACATCGAAAAACTCGAAAGTCTGAACATGAAATCACGAAAGTCTGGACATGAACGCAGTAAAGTATGGTAAACGCACGAAAGTCTGGACATGAAAGCACGAGAGTCTGATGAACGCACGAAAGTCTGGACTTCAAGGCACGAAAGTCTGAGCATGAACGCACGAAAGTCTGAACATGTGCGCGGGAAAGCTTGATGAACAGCAAATGTCTGGACGCGGAGGCACGAAAGTCTGGACATGAACGCGCAAAAATCTAAACATTGACGCACGGCGTTCATAATCAGCCTATCATGCGCTTATGTTCGAATTTTTGATGCGTTCAAGATCAAACTTTCATGCGTTCATGTCCAGACTGACAAATACACCTTTCGGGCTTGTAGAAATCCATTTAAAATGAAGAAGCCAGATGGTTCCATGTGTCTACAAATCCAGATATTTATTGTCTTTTTTAGCAACGTGAGGTACATGAGCATTTTGATACCAATATGTAAATTCAAAACATTTTATTCGCTACATTTTCAAAATTTGTACATATGCATACGCTTAAAAAATGTTCTTCGCAAAATTCGCATAACTGCGTCCGAAAGGCTTCCTTTTTTTCTAGACATGATATACCAAAAAATCTTTTGTTTTATACTCTACAAACAGAGGGTATGATTCATACCAATTATATATTTATTTGATCAGCTTCTTGATCCTATAAACAATACCTAATTTCAAAAAAAAATTTCTTGACTAAATATCCTTATAAATATCCGTTAATATCTGTTAGAAAAATTTTTTTCCTAGGAAAGCTATATCTAATATTATAATTGTTTCACACTCTTCTTATGCAGGGCATAAATCATACAAAAACTGGTTCAATTTGAACTCTTTTTTGAGCCACTGAAAAAGCATTGTTTTAAAAATTTTTTGTTGTTGGGTAAACACGTGCAAATTCGTCTGAAATACCAACAAGCTACAACGAAAACTTCTTTTTTTACACTGTTAATACAAAGGATATGCTACATGCCATGTTTGGTTTTGTTTCAAAAACTCCTCAAAATTCTTGAAAGACCCAATTGAAGTTCACTAATTTTAAAATATTTTACTAATTTTGCAAAATTAAGTGCAAATTGTTAATCTTTTTCTAGACAAGCTGTACAGAACATTCTGTTTCGTTCTTTTTGTTGTAGATTCCACATACACTGTAAATACTCTATGCAAAAGGTGCTCCATTTTTTACAAATTCTTCTTTATTCGATCAAAATCCACTATTTGGTTAATGATAATGCAGTAATTTTAAAGTAAGTTATTCGCAAAATCACGTCCAAGTGGCTATTTTTTTCTAGAACAGCTTTACAAATTTTTATGTTTTGCTTTATACATACACTGCACATACTGCATACCAACTTTGGTTTCAATTGAACAACTGCTTGAAGAGGTTGAAATGCACTATCTTTAAAATACGTTCTTCGGAAAACTCGCAAAATTATGTTTAAATTGTTAACTTTTTTCTAGACAAGTTATACCAAAAATTATTTGCAAGCAAATGCACAAATCTTTTCATAAATAATTTAATTTAAACAAATGCGTGATCCAATAAAAAAATACCTAAAATCAACATCAAATATTCAAATAAATATCCTTATAAATATCCCTTTTAAATCTGTATGAAAAACGGTTTTCCTAGGAAAGCTATACTTAACATTATTTTTGTTTTTGACTCTGCATAATCAGGCTATGCAACATACCATGTTTGATTCAATTTGAAAATGCATTGTATTAAAAATGTGTTATTGGCTAAACACGTCCAATTTCGTCTGAAATAGCAACAATTTTTCCAAACAAGCTATTTCAAAAAATTAGTTTTTACAATTTTAATACAGTTGATAAACTACATACCAAGTTTCGTTTGAACAGTTCTTTGACCCGACAAAAATCCAATGTTTTCAAAATACGTTATTCGCAAAACTCGCAAATTTACTTTAAAAATGATATACAAAAAAATCTAACTGTTTGACACTATACAAAAACTGGGCATGCTGCATACCAAGTTTGGTTCAGTTTCAACAAATTTTTCAGCTAATGAAACGCATTATTTTGAAAATATATTATCCGCTGAATTCGCAAAATTTACGTCTGAGGAACAAATTTTTTCAAAACAAGCTTTTCCAAAAAGGTTTTTTCTGCATTTTTCAAACACCAGATATGCTACAAACTAAGTTTGGTTCAATTTGAAGAACTCTTCAACCCGATTAAAATCTAATTCTTGTAAATTCCTTACTCGCAAGTTTCGCAAAATTATGACTAAGAAATTAACTTTTTTCTAGGCAAATTTTACGAAAAACTTTTTTTGTTTGACACTATACCTACGCTGGGCATACGGCAAACCAGGTTTGCTTCAACTTAAGTTAATTCTGGAGCGGGCTAATATGATTTTCTTTAAAATTTTTTCTGGAAAATTTGCAAAGTTTACTAACTTTTTTTTGTTTTACACTCTACAAACTTTGGGTATATTGCATACCAAGGTTTGTTGAATTTCAGCAATTATCTGAACCAAAGAAAAGGAATTTTGAAAAATAGAAAACCATATTTTGATGATTGGAGATCAAAGTGGAATATTTTCACCGATTCTGTTTGTAATCTAGGGCCAACCATGTAGAATCATTTTAAACAGACCGTGTGAATTATAAGTACTATGCAAAACGAAATCCAAGTTTAAAACACCGTTATAAATATCTTGTGAAAACAATATAGCTAATCATGGATCTGTTCTATTTCCGCCCTCAGCTTTGTTGGCCAATCGTTTGCATCCCAAGCACACGTAATATTTCAATAACAACAAACACTGCCTCTAACGTGAATCTATAGGTTTAACCTCAAAACATCAAAGTATCAATTTATACAAGATTATATCGCTCTCTGGAAAATATTAGTCAACCAAAAAAAGCGAAATGCAAAGCTGAAGGTCAGTCGCTTCTCTCTCTCTCTCTCGTTAAAGCATCTGTGTTACGAAATCAAAATGAACAACTTTATAACTTTGACTGCTCTTTTAACGGATAAACTACTGAGTTCTAACTTTGACCCAGAATTAAAAGAGTTTCTCTCCATGATATGTGAAAACTTGAAAACAAAGGATGCGCAATTAATTCGACTGCAAAATGAGATTGAATACCTCTGTGAAAAAGTGAATGATGTCGAAAGATATACTTCGAAAGATACAATTATTTTTCGAAATTTACCTTTATTGTCAAACAAGGACGTTACCACGGATGTTATCGAGTTCATAAGAAATGTGCTACATGTGGAAGTTACATCAGGGGACCTAGTGGCCTGTCATGAACTAGGACGGATAATGGACATCAACGAGCCACCCCCTATCATAGCTAAGTTTCTATATTTCGGTAAAAAAAAATCAAATTTGGGGACGGAAAAAATTTCTTGCTGGCTTTGTAAATCCTTTGAACGGAAAAAATGTGCACATGGAGGGAGGCTTACGAAAACTGATAAAATTTTAATAGAATACGCCTTTGAAAAAGGTCTCAGAACACACACAAATAACAGTCAACCACAAGTTTTGATAAAAGTTGGTGAAAAAGTGCGACCAATTAAACTAAATTGTAAGCAAGATGTTGATGATTACTTGAAAGCAGGAAAGTGTATACTCAGAACCGAGAAAACACAAGTTCAAAGCGAAAATTTTATCCCAAAAAAGCTATTTAGGTTTCCTGGGAATTATAAATCAATGGACAGACCACCGCCTACACCAGCACGAAAACGAACACAAATAAGTCCTATATCAGATAATGATATAATTCAACAACTTCGCCTGATGTCAGATGACAGTGACAAAGTAATGGATTACGTTAAAGGGCTTTTGAGTTCATCGAAAGACAACAGCAACAAAATTCAGCGAAATGAAATGCAAAACGATTTCATACTCATGTTGATGACGAGGGATGAGTGATGCTTGAAACTGTTAAAAACAAACCCCTTTTGCCCCAAAATTTTTTGTTCTAACTTTGATAATGATGATGAAAACATATAACGGGGTATATAAGGAGGAGAACGAGCTTGTAAAAGTAAAGGACGCTTTTTTACTCTTTTTGAATATAAGATCGTTGCGATGTCATCATGACCAGTTGAACGCTTTCATTGAAGGTTTCTCAACCGAACCATTAGTAATTGCACTCTGTGAGACATGGTTAACAGATAACGACCCGACCTCACTTTATAAAATCAATGGCTTTTCTAATATAGTAACTCATAATAGAAGCGGCCAAAAAGGTGGAGGATGCGCATTTTTTGTTAATGAAAATGTTGACTTTACTGTTAAACATCTCGGTGATCAAATTGAAGACTTAACAATTACAATTAATTTAAAACATGAGCTACAAAATATAACTGTCATTTACCGCTCACCAACATTTGCAATCTCGAGTTTTTTAGAACTTTTTGAAAATTATTTGACCACTGTTCATCATCTAAAAGGAGATCACATTGTCTGCAGAGATTTCAACATTGATTTTTTGGGCTCACACAATAGCAGATTTTTTAATCTGCTAAATTCTTTCAATTTAAATCTCCAGAACCATTTTGCAACTCGCGTATCCATAAACAGTGAAAAATGTATTGATCATATTTTCAGTGATAAGTTTTTTACTTGCAACTCGGTTAGAACTGATATTTCGGACCATTATGCCCTTTTGATCAGAGCTAACAACAGTACTGAGAAGAATTGTGTCGCAAAAATTTTGTACAGGAAACTTAATAAATTGGCGGAAAGTGAAAAAGTTTTTAACTATTTGTTTCTCTTAAATCATGAAATAAAAAAGAATTTGAAAGAAAACAATGTAGATGAACAGATCAAAGAATTGACAGAAACTATTCTTCATTGTATTGAAAAATTTGCACCATTAAGAATCTTGAGAATTAACCGCAAATCTCAATGGATGACCAATCAAATGAAAAACCCCATCAAAAAGAAAAACAATAGTTTCAAAAAATGGTTGCAAAATCCTTCAGAAGAAAACCATAAAAAGTATCGGCAACAACGCAACCTTGCAACCAAAGCTATCAAAAATGCACGTCTGAGCTATTTTGATAATCTTACCAAGAAGAAAGACAAAACGAACAAAAGCCTTTTGTCTGCGTTCAGTGAATTTTGCACTGACAAAAAATCAGTCGAATTGAACATCAATCCCCAGATTTTCAATGATTATTTTGCTGGCATAGGCAAAAACTTAGCTTCAAGTTTCACTGAAACTGATATTTGTTTTGGTAGTGAAATTATCAATAGCTTTGTTATGTCACCAGTTAGTGAAAAAAAAGTCTCAGCTTCTATTAGATCACTGAAAAACAAAGCATCGTCTGGTCATGATGGCATTAGTAACAAAATTGTAAAAATTTCCATCTCAGTCATTTCACATCCACTAACAAAATTGTTTAATCAATGTATTAACCTTGGTTACTTTCCTTCGGAATGGAAATTGGCGAAAATAAAACCATTGTTCAAAAATGGTTCAAAGACCGACCCGAGTTGTTACCAACCCATCAGTCTTTTCAGCTCGCTGTCGAAAGTGTTTGAAAAAATTTTATTTAATAGGATGATGCATTTCATTAAAAAGTTTAAAATAAACAATGAAAATCAATTTGGATTTCAACAAGGAAAATCGTGCAAAAACGCTTTGATCTCTTTTACTGAGTTTTTAAGGACTTCGGTAGACCAAAGTTTAAAAGGGTTAGCATGTTTCATTGATCTAAAAAAAGCATTTGATACCATATGCCATAAAACAAGTATTAAAAAACTCGAAAAGTACGGTTTCCGAGGGAATTTTTTGAACTTAATGAAGAGTTTTCTTGAGAATCGCCACCAGTACGTTGAATACAATAATTCTGTCTCACAAAAATTGAAGTTAAACTATGGCGTTCCGCAAGGGTCAGTCTTGGGTCCAGTGTTTTTCCTGTTATACATTAATGATCTCCCGGGAGTTTGTAAGTCAAACAAAATTACTCTGTTTGCAGACGATACTACAATTTACTCTCTGCTGCAAAGCAGAACACTAGTTTTTTCTATACTGAAGTTAAGGAAACAAAGAGATGGTTTGAAGAGCATAAGTTGACAATTAATGACAAAAAATGCAGCTTCATGAGTTTTGGAAAACGTGAATACTTGAACAAAGATTTTCTAGTCAAAAACGTACAAAATGCAAACAAAATTACGTATTTAGGCATCATTATAGACCACAAACTGAATTACAAATCACATGTCGAAAAAATAGCAAAACAGATGAGTAAGTTTTGCGGAGTTTTGTACAAAGCAAGATACTACTTTACAAAAAAATCAGTTACTACTTTTCTATGAAAGCTATGCCAAGTCTGTAATAACGTATGGTCTTATTGTTTATGGTTGTACAACTAAAACAAACCTGAACGAAATTTTCAATTTGCAAAAAAGAATTTTTCGAGCAATTTTTTTTAAACGGAAATTTGATTCCGTTCAATGAATAATGAGCAAATTCAAATTGCTCAACATATTTGAACTGTATGTATCAGAAATTTTTCGAGAAGTTTTTTTGCAACTGGCAGACAAATCTGTTCATAAATTTCTTAATAAGAAAGAACTTCTTGCTAGACGAGTAACTCGGAATACAACTAAAGGAATTTTACCAAGCAAACGACATCATAAAGAAACAGGAAAAAAATCTTTACAACGACAGCTCAGACTGGCTCACAATTATGCCGCTGAAAACAACCTAATCCCAGAAAATATAGCTAAAATGAACCGCCATCAGTTAAATTTTTTGACAAAAAATTTTACTTTCCTTTACATTTTTGAAAATCAAAATTTAATAGATATGTTTTTTTGACATGCGTTAGGTCTCCTCCAATATACTTCTGGGCTACCCACTCGATGAGACATAAGTCTCTTTGGGATGCCCCGCCAGGCAGTAACATGTATTATTTTACATATTTATATTGCTGTTCTGGTTAAATTCAAATTCAAATTCAACCAAAAGCAGCAACAAAAAGTCAATATAAAAGCAAAATTTTAGCCAGCGAGCACAAAAAAACGTCAAAATTGAATCTACTGTAATTTCTAGGAGGTGATTTTGTGCCGCAGCACGAGTACTGTGTAGGAAGTTCAATGTGGCTGGATTTTTGATTTGTGGTACTGACGTATCTTTTTTGTTATGCAGGCCGAGGTTTTTTATTCAACCAATTTTTCCAGTTTTCATCCCACCAATTTTTTCGGGCTTCTCCTTCTCATCTTAGCCCGCTCACGACCACCCATGTCCAAAAAAATTGACCCAGCCATTATACTTCCACTTAATTTTCATGCCCATATCTGGTTTAGGCATCAGTTTTCCTTACTTCACAGATTTAGTTTTCCTAAATAGTTTAAATGCTTGCCTTAAACCAACTCTTGCCTTTTCTCGAAATTAATTGTTCAAGCATTTTACTTTTTATCTTTTTGATCTTTACGCCAAGCAATCAAACTCGTCGCAATAAGGGTCTTGCCCAGGAACATCATTATCGGAAATACATCTTAGGTTTGGTCCCTATCTGATACAATCTTTCCCCGTCGCTATAAGCTGTAAAAGAGTTCTTAAACTGTGATCTCTGTCTGTCTACTGTGTTCTTCTTTCGTTACACTTGTTCCCTGCCACCACATCGCAGAGACTATTGAGTGTGCCGAGGTCTCTAGAGTGTTTCCCGGGGAGCTGATGCGCATACTGGCGTAGTCGTGTGCTAGTTATATCTGTCTCCTTTTCTTTCTCCCGCTTACACTAAAAATTCTGAAAAATTTCATTTAATTTTGTGCCTCTCAGAAGGTACGTATTAGTTGTTGGTTGAGAAACAGATTATGTGACAGCGTCCCCATTCAGATGACAAACTGAGTTGAGTGTACAGCGGTCAATCGAAAGTGGAACCTCCATTCGAATATATTTCACATGTCACACTACTTGTAAGGACCAAAACAACAACAAGCACTCATATTCCATATTTCAAAAACTACTGAAGTGAACTAGCTATATAGGATATCTTGGTTAAAAAATTACGCCTTTGAATTGAGTCAGGCATTGGATTTGCTCATCAGGTGAGACTGTGAGTCGAGCAGCAGGCTATTTTGAGAATGCAATTTCTCCCAGACTACTGAACAGATTGTTAAAAAAACGTGTTTCGGAATCACGAAGGAAAAAGCTATCAATTGAATCAAAAATAAGTTCCGAAACTTAGCTCCAAAAAATGATGTTTTTGACCCCATGGTCCAAAATAAGTGCTTTCCTGCATTTTTCAAAGAAACTTTACTTTAGGTCCGGGGACGCATTCAAACAATATACATGCGCGTAAAGCAAAGTGGCTAAGCGTTATTTTGAGCCATGGAACTCCGTCAAACTCTTTCTATGCTTCAAGTAACTAGTAAAGAAAGCTATGATTTTTCGTTTTTTTGGACGCATTTAACTCGAGTCGTTGACATTCCTTGACCTTTCTCAGCGATTTTTTTTAAATTAAAAATTGATAGTTGTGTAAAATTCAGATAATGAACTCTACGAACAGCACAAAAATTGGTCGCTTTCAGGTAAAAACTTAAGTTTAAAACAGACAAAAACGTGTAAAAGAGCGTTTTTCCTTTGCTTTTATGTGTTATGTTGCCTTTCATTATCCAATTACCTCACAAACTATTGTATTTGTATACATTTTTATATTAAAAAATTGAATTATAATAACGATCATACATATGCTATGCTACACTTCTATAATAACTATTTATCTTGAGAAAATCAAAATATCCCACAAAGAAATTAGACTTTTTTGGACATCTGAAAAAAAAACAATTTCTTTCCTAGATAAACTATAGAAAAAGTTTTTTTGTTTGGGACTCTAAACACAAAGAGAATGCTCCATGTGGAAATTGGTTTCAATTGAAGAACTCCTTGAGTTTGCGACAAACCACATAAATATGTTAGCAAAAACTACTACCAAAATATATGTTTCCCAGGCTGGTAATATTAATTTTTGTACGCTACCTTTTATACACAGTGAAAACTCCATATTCGCTGAATTTGAAGAAATCCTTGATCAGCTGATAAAATAGTAATTTACAAAACTTTAGAAGCAAAAACGAGTCAAAATCCGTATGAAAAAATTATCTTTCTTCAAGAAGCACTATACCAAAAAAATTTTTTGTTTGAAATTTCTCTGACGAACAAGATAATCCGCACAACGTTTCGTTAAGTTTATTTTGATCGAGTCCTGGACCCGATGAAAATACAATCTTTTTGAAAAATAAATCAACGAAAACGTCCCAAATTTCGGTTTGAATACTAATTTTCTGCTTGCCAAGAGAGGACGTGTTTTTTGTTGCTCTGGACTCCACTTAGTTCAAAGACACTCCATGCTAAGTTTAACTCACTTAGAGCAAATCTTTGACGCAATTGAGTGAAACATTTTTGATCTCAGAATTTAAAACAAATCCTTCAACCTGTTAAAATTGACTGTTTTTCAAAATTATTTCGAAAGCGAAAACTTTTTAGCATACACTGTTTATCCATGAAAAATTCAATTCAACTAGAAAAACAGCTCGACCTGGTAATTTTTCCATTTTTTACAAAAGGAAATGGGCAAAAATATAAATGTCTGGACGTGAGCGGACAAAAATCCAATAAAGGTACGAACTTTTTGTGAACGGACAAAAGTCTGGACATGAACGCACAAAAATTCCTGGAAAGCAGAAATTTTTGGTGAACGCATAGTAGTCTGAACATGAACGCAAGGAATGCATGAAGGTCTGGTGGAGGCACGAAAGTCTGAACATAGGCACTTTCCGTTGGAAACGGTGTGGACATAGGCACTTTCTCTCTGGGAGTGTCTGGGCATACTAGCTTCCGTCTGGCACTTTTGGCACAACGTCTGGCGCAATTTTGGCATTTTAAGTAACCTTGATTGAAACACGTTTATTCCAATAATTAAAATCTGACACTTAGATCTATGGTATTTTAAAATCTGCACATGATTGATTTCAAATTACCATCTCCTAAGATCCGGCTCTTATTTTTCGAGATTGTTTAATAGACGACCACTTCATAGCACTCTCCTATAAGACATTAATTTGTTCATAGTTTCTCATAAAATCTTATATAAGGTTGTCCTGCTTGGTTTTCCTTTTGGACTACTGAAAAGCGTTGATGTTAAAGTTTAGTTTTAGGGTTAATACTCACGTGTGCAAACTTCAACAGTTGCTACATCGCTGGTGACGAAGTACGAATTAGAAACTGTGTTTGCATCGTTGCATTCGAATATTGCTCTGACTGAGGCATTCTGAAACATTATTCAAGATCATATGGAACAAAAGACACCTATTTATGGAGTATAATCAATGAAGCAGCTGGTAAAATCGCCATGAATAAGAAAAATGGATCTTCCTTTATCAACCCAACCCCCCCTCTCTGATACGCTATCCGCCTCCACGTTAGAAATTGCTTGGCATTTCAAAGAAAGTACCTACATGTTTGTGAGTTAAGAGGTTGCGAATAACATTCAACTGCAAAGGTGGAGTACAGGGGATTCGAAATAGAAAAAATCAAAGATGATTGTTACCCCAGATGGAGGTATTTTCGTGTTGGTTGTGAAAAGATTTTCGATCAACCGTATGTGAGTTTGAGCGATGGCTCAAAATTTTCAGACATGATGTATGTGCGTGTATGATTGGTTTCATCGAAAACCCGTTTATTGATCAATGCAAAATAGCTTCGGAAAGACCAAAGGATGACCCACAGGTCAATGTCAATCTCTGTGCAGAAATCAAACCTGCAATTTGCAAATGACGTTGTTAGAAGAATTCTGATTAAACTTTTCTCTTCAGTATGCACATAATGTTCTTCAGTGTCAAAGTTTCCTATTTGTTTTTAGATGTTTGAAAAAGAAATAAAAGTTATTGTCAAATATTTTTGAGTAGACAGATGCAAAAAGATCAACTGGCTAATATCAGTTCATCGGTTTGAGACGATTAGATCCTTTACGCTAAACTGGAAATCAAACAAAATTACGACCCGGGTTGACCCCATAAATCAAGAAGTTATAAAATTACAACTTCATATTATGGCGTCTATGAGAAGTTAAAATGAAAGATGTAACTTAACAACATTTAAGAGAAATCAGGAAACGAGCAAACAAAGGTTTTCAAAAAATTAGTGAGAAAAAGGAAAGTATTACTTTTCAGTGACACCGTATTTATGAAAAAGTTGAAGTCATAGAAATTCATTTAAAAAAATTTGGTCATCACAATTTTGAGATGCTTCGGAAATTGCTCATTCTACAGTCAGCTGAAATCTGGGCCCATCAAATAATCCTGTTACGTTAAAATGCATTTTCCTGGCCGGGCGAGGTGCTTATGTTGCTGCTTTCCTATAGGCGATTGCGGTGCATCGAGAGACCAAATGAGAATAGGTTTAAAGTTAAACCTGTTTTCTAGTTTTATTATAATGTTTACCTTAATTGGTATGATCAAAGTTCTAATTAAGGGAAATAGTTTGAACAGCATCAAAATTGAAAGAAATGACAACGGTTAGATTGATTTTTTAATAGAGTGAAAAAGTGTGTGTATGGCCAATGTTTGAATCAGTTAGATGTTAGAAGCAAAGCAAAAAATAGAAATAATTTATACCTTAGATCCCACCTCTATGTTAGGTTTAGATATTTCCTGACTTCGTATATACTCAGATTAAGGTTTGGGACAAAGTATTACAAGGTAGCAACGGAAATATGGAAACATGAGATTCTAACAAGGAGGCTCGTTAATGTGCGTTCGCACATGATGTTCCGACCCGCAATCATATACATTTTTGACTTAACTGTCTTTTGACTTACATTTTTGACAGAGATAATGTAAATGGATGTTTGAGTTTAAAACAATCGTTACACAACCAAACTAATAATTGAGTTAAATAACGCCATATGCCTCATTACAACAAGATCTGCCATTAAAAAGACTAAGAAAAAAACAACATAAAAAAAGCAAAAAAAAAAACGCACATAGTAACAACGTCAAAACACAATCAGACAAAACCTTAACTACACAAACTTATTTTTTCCTAACCACACTGAAGATGGTATTTCTCCATAACGAGACTAGATAACAAGTCGACAAAAAGAAGAAATAATGAGGCAAAACTCAAAATTCAATCAACACTTTTTAAACCAAATAATATCAAAAGACCTAAAAATCATTAGTTTTTAACGAAATAAATCTTGATAATTTTACTAAAAAACCAAAATGAAACCAATAGGACCTGTTGTTGGTTTGACTAAGCCATCGGAATGGACTAAAGATGCAGAAAAACTCAAAAAATTACGAACAACAAATTACAAAGATTGAGAAAACACAAATTAGAAGAGCCATTAAAATCATTAGCAATTATCAGAATATTATGTATTTTGGCTTCGAATTCTACTCATACTAATTCAGCTAAAATTATATTGAAAGCTTTAATAAATTCAATTGGGCCATTTTTGAAAATAATTGGGATCTGTTATTACGCGATTGTGCTAAAGGAAGAGATGAAAACACAAATACACCACTCACAAAATTTTTATGAAAACGCATATTGTCCCACAAACAAAACATCTTTTACGTCATAGTATCAATAAACTTGTTAATATTTCAATTACAAGGAATTGTATGGTACCTCTCAATGATCAGAGTAAAAGCTCAGATGAAGGTTGACGAAAAGAACAACAAAAACTGAAAAAATTGAAATTTCCTTTAATTACTTAAAAATGTATAATATCAAAAACTTTAAGACTATTCGCTATAAACTGAATGTTTCGGGCTATAAATTGAATGAATCATCATTCATTCAATCCTCAATTACAATTTTATGAGACTGGTCAGCCTTTAACGGCTACCTAAAGAACAAAAAACAGGCAAAAACTGCAAATTCAAAAAAATTACTTGAGCGAGAAAAGTGTCGAAGCCATTGTCGAAGCCGTTAGTTTCTCAGTAAGAAATTTCCCACTTTCAAGGAATTTTATAAACAGCCATGGTATTCTTTTTATTATTAATTTGACTCCAGTAAATCAACAAACATTATAAATATTTTAAAACCACGAAATTTTTGAGAAAAACCCGTAGTATCAGCGCCTTTAAATTCGGAAGCTTTCAACAGAAGTTCATTAAAACACAAAGTGATGCCTCGATGAGACAACAAGGATGTTTTTCAGTCATATGTTATCAATAAGACATTATGATAAGTCATTGACTATGAAAACTTAAGAAAATAATTCTGCAGAAAATTGTGAAGGAAAGTTTCGAAGCCATTTGAACCTTAAACTTTTCTCTGCAAACTTTATGTATGATTCATCAAACAATTTTTTCAAACCAATGCAACTATCAATATTAGGGTTATTTGTGAATATTCCGAAAAGAGCCAAAATTACGAAAAAAATACCCAAAAAAACCATTAAATTCAATAGCTTTGAACGGAAAACAATAAGTACGCTCAGTTCTACCTCCATTGGACGTCAAGGATATTTTTCATGCATAGGTAGTCAATAACACATCATAATAAGTCTTATGACGATCGCAACAACAACAACAACAACAAATACAGGCAAAACCAGAAATTCAACAGAAAACTGCGAGAAGAAAGTGTCGAAGCCAATTAAACCATTCGCTTTTTTTCTGAAAAACTTAACCATGATCAATTGAAAGTAATCTCTAAGCAAATGGGAGATATCAATATCAGGATAATGTGATAAGATTTTACGATGGACCAATAATACGAAAAAATCCAAAAGATCTTTTAAAAAACTTTGAAAACTTGTGGTATTGAAGTCCTATAGCAAATAGTTAGAAGATAGAAACGCTAGCCCTATTATTTTTGGTTGCAGTAAAAAATAAAGGGGCGGACTTTTTGGAGTATGACTTACAATTAAGGAAAACGAGTTTATGATCGGTTAATGTTAAAAAAAAATTTCTCAAAAATTCTTATTTAAAGTTTTAACAGCCATTAGTTGTTCACTCAAAGCTCTAGATAAGTTCACTTAATGCACATTAGAAAACCTATTGCAATTTTAATCAACTAGTCTCTGTTATAGGACTACAAACATTTAAAAAAATCTCAAAAAGAATAAAAAATTCGTTTAAAGTTACGAAACCTAAGAGTCGAAGCAAAAAAAAAACACGAGCAATTCCTTGAAAACGAATTGTATGTTCATTGGGCTTGATTGGACTGTTAATCAGGTTTTTCATTAACGGAACCTCGATATGAAAAGTGACTAGTCTCAAGGTGACTTAAGAAAAGGAATAAGAATTTGAAAAATTTTCTAAAGAAAAGAGCTGTCAAATTGAATTCGAATTTTTTTGATAATAGACTTCCCTATAAGACCGGAACTAGTCATTTTTATCGCCTTTCGTCTATTTGGAATTCTAAATTGATTCACTTTTGTCGCGTGAAATAAAATTTTGAATTTATATTCTTATAAAAGGATCTTAATCTGAAGAAAAAAATTACACTAAAAGTGAACAAAATCAAGCTAAATATCCCGTGTTCACACAAAACTTCAATCCTCGATAAATCCTCGAGAAAAACGAAATTCAAAAAAATCATTTTATTTATCAGTTCTACGCTGGATGAACTTTTTAATGATACCACTCACATTTCTCTACGATGAATATATCGATCGACCAAAATTTTCTGAACAAAAAAATCCCATTTGAGTATATAGTTCCTCCCCCCACAAGAGGGGGCGTAACAATAAAATAGTTACGACTTAGTTGTGTGGTAACTCAAAAATAGTATAAATTGGGTGGAGCATAATCAATATCAAAGTCTGTCGCAGAACGTAATTGCCACGAGACGCCGCCCCTAGTTGCCAATAGTTTGAGCATCAAAAATGAACTTGAGAATAACAGCATATATTGGGAATACCTTAAGATGAAGAGATACTATCAGATTCATTGGATACAAATTTGCAAACCCAATTATCACTAAAAGGCAATAAAACGACATCTCGCAATGTTATTCACTTGCATTGTTGTCAACACTATATTACAGCATTTTTTAAGCAAAAAATTTCAATATTTCATTTAGTGTTTTTCCCTTTTGACGACGCTAAATTTCAAAAACTTTTGATTTTGCTCAAAACGTTCAATTATTTTTCCTTTCGTTTGCAAATCCTTCTTTACAAAAAAATTAGCTTTAATTTTTCTACAAAAGGTTTTTTGGTATCGCAAAATTTAGCACTATATTTTTTGCTCTTAAATGTATTTGTTTTTTGTACTTTTTCTGTTTTTTTCTGTTTTTTTTTAAAATTACATTTGAGTATATTATGTTGGTTCGATAATTTTCATGGGTAAAATGGGTTTTCTTTTTTTCATGTTAGCTCTGTAGTTATATGGCTTGGGTGGCCTCTATTTAATTTTCACCTGATTTTGTTTCTCAGTTTAGATTTTTATTTGAGCCTGGAGGTCAGTTTTAAGGACGTCTCTATTGACTTACAAAATTGAATTGAGAATTTAAAATCTAATCGAAAACGAGCAGGGTTCATGCTGGCTTCATAGTACTGAACTTGTTAATAAAAAACACTGCAGTGTTTAAGATTTTGTTTGAAAACGGGATCGATGTTGATTTATAGTTTTTTTGTGGCAAAAATAGTGACACATATGTTGGTTGGCAAAAATAATTGTTAATATAATAAAAATATATTTTTTTTGCTAGAAAAAGTGCCTTAAAGTTGGTTTACTGTCTGACCCATCATTTGATCTCTGCGGTATGAACCGCTTCAGTTTTGTCAGTCTTTTTCTTAAAAATCTCCCAAAGTTTGAGTAACTAAATTTTCTTTTGTTACTCTTTTATTTTTAAGATAGTCAATCTGCTTCAATTGATAGACAAATTTGCCAAGAATGTGCAAAAGCGGGAAACATTATATAGAACATTATGTGCCAACGCATATTACCGATCCTCCATCGTTCTTCGCGTTGCTTTGACTCCGTACTATCTGTGTTTGACAACAATAGTTTCTATGTGCTATTTGCGATCAATTTTCTATTCATTACTTTCTGCGATAGATTTATTGTTGAATCCAGCTTAATTACTCAACTCTACTTCATATTAATTAGAAGAAAAAAACTTGCTTCTGTCACATTTCCTATTGCTTAATCGAATGACACCATCTGATGTTTTCTCTAAATATTAGATTATGTTCTCTGCTGTGCATTAGAAATACTGATTTTTGGTGTGAATAATTCGAAATATAAGGTACGACGAGTCCTCAGTTAGATAATGCAACATTTCAGTTTCACTGCAGGCAAAAGAAAGACAAAAAAAGCTGATCAATGCAGAAGAAACCGAAACACAAATAACGGTATTGGTTAAGAAATATTTTTGACAAAAAGTTTTGCAATCTAGCTATTGTGATATAGCTAAACAGAGGTTTTTCCATAAAATTTTAGATTTGGTTACAATTTTGTCGAGAGCTGTTTTTTCAGAATTCAAGGACTTAACCTCTGTGGCAGTGGTGTAGTCACAAACAACCCAGAAGCCTATATGGTACCTCACTGACCATAGAACTAACCATATATGGTCCATCAAAGACATATAAAAAACCGTTCATTTTCGTAATATTATGGCGCTAAAAGTGTGTCTATTTTTTTTAATGAAATATTAGTTTCCATAGAAGGAATCATACATGGTTCTTTACAAACCATAGCAAGAACATTAACGGTTTTTTGTGGCTTTGATGGACCATATATGGTCCGTTCTATGGTAAGTAAGGTACCATATATGGTACTTTTTATGGTACGTAAGTTTCGTCAACCCTGGTAATTATTGGTCATTTGTTCTGCATCCTCATAATCGACAAGCATTTTGTCATACCTGGCACATATTGGGAGCCAATCCAGTGAAAGTATGGGTGTTTGTGCCAGATGGTACTTGCTCAAACGGATCGCCGGAGTAGCTGGCTTCATAATCATAAGAAGGAGTAGCTGTCCATGCTATTGTAACTTGGTCCGTTTTATCGTCCGATAATTGGATGATAGCATTGGGTGGCAAGGGCTCTGGAAAAGTGCAAACTATTTTTTGATAAACTGTGCTAGCCATGTGTCAATACTTTTGACAAGTTTAGAAGAATCTTAATGTGACAGCGCTCAATTTGTACTGTCGAAATAAAAAATGCAAAGTGAGTGGAAAATTTTTAAAACAAATCCTGGAAAAGGGAAAATGTACCGTCTTGCATCGGTCGGAAAATTTGCTGCAAGACTGCTGCAATCAAAATTATATCGAAAAGCTATAAAGTGAAGATTAGCCTATTATTATTTTTTTAAAATGTTAATATCCTCCTGGTATATTATCATTCACTTTGAACAACTACTTGGCCAGACGAAATCTCTCTATTGTTAAAAATTGAAAAAAAGCTTTAAAAAAGATAAAAGACGCCAACTTTTTCTCTATGAAACGTAGCTCGCTCGTTCTTGAAGTTAAGAGTTCGAGTAAAAAAGCGTGGGTTCCTTGAGTCAGAAAATTAACGCGTACTGCCCCTTCCCTGGAGAAAGTTAGACACAAGCAGATTTTGGGCAACAAAACTCTTTTAAAATTAAATAAAACTGGTACTAACGTGTGCAGAAATAATTCGTTGGAGTCGCTCCCGTAGGATTCGGATCAAAACTGGTTCCAGTTGCATCTCTTGAGTATATTTCCCAACCGTACCTCGTTCCACTGGTTAGTCCAGTAAATATCTGACTCGAACCGACCGTAAAGTTCCTTGAACTTGGACAATTAAATGTTGGGTCGAGGCAATCGGCATTGAGGTAGTCAAATGCTTCCGTTTTTGAGGTAACTTGGAATGCAATTGTTGTAGTGTCGAAGTTGATAAGACTCAAGTTTATTGCACAATCTACAACAAAACCATAAACATGCTATTTCTTCGAAACTTTCTTTCAAAATTGAAAGATTTTCCTCTGCAATAACTTTCTCTTGTTTCTCAATTGATTTCACAGCAATGCGTTTTTGCCTGAAAATTCCAAAAAAAGCTTGCAATAATTTTTGATACTAGTGTAACTTTTTTCAGAAAAACTTGAAATTAATCAGGTTATACTTCTGAAAAATTGAAATTCAGAGGTTGCGTAATTTAAAATGTTGTATTCGACCTTGGCATTGTCTTAATAATTTTTGATGAGATTTTTCCACCTTAGCTCACATGGCAATGTCATAATATGCAATTAAGCATGAAGCTAATTGTACATGAAAAAATTAACTTTTCAAATATTTTTTTCAAATATTACTTGCCTGAAAGCCTCAGCAAATATCCCAGCAATGTGACACTCCATATAAAGTCCAAAAAAAGCGCAAAACGTGCCATTTCTTTTTTGCCGTTCAAAATTAGATCACACTTGGAAAGTTCTCAAACTCACATTTCAGATAACATACTGTACTTATCGATAGTCAAGATGATGAATTCTGATGAGAGGCTTATATACGAAGTTTTTAAATGTTATTACGAATATGTTCAAAGGTTCGTTTTAAATTTATGTAGAAGAGAGTTTAAGCTAATACCGTGAACAAATTTTAGCATATAACAAAGAACGTAAAAATTGTGTGCATGAGATCAAATGAAACTGCAAATTTGAAAAGTAGAGAAGATATCATAGTTTTTGACCATAATTTACGCCTGATGTTGCAAGAGCCATTATGAATATTCACAGCTTGATCAAGTAAAAAATGATTCGGTGATGCAATGTTATGCACTGGAGGAACTGTTGATGAGCTAATGGCCATTATTTGACATTTTCATTATTTAGAACAGTTTCATGTGAAAACAACAATAGCAATTTCTTAAACAAGCCTTGTTGCTATTCTGCTATACTGGAAAGTTGCAGCACTTTAATTGCGAATTCTTTTTAGCAATTTTCGGTCACAAATGGAGATTGTTAAAAAAGTAACCCGGGTCGAGACCGAATGGTTAACTTGTAAGAACTTGCAAGTTTCGTGCAAAAAAATGGTTAACTTGTAAGAACTTGCAAACCGAATAGTTAACATGTAAGAACTTGCAAGTCGAATGGTTAACTTGTGAGTTTCAGTCCAAAATGAAAAACACATTAACAAAGAATTTATGACTAATTTCATATAAGTTTATTGCCAGTTATATCAAAGTTTCTTGAATTGATGTTATTTTGACGAAAAACGACTCTTCTTGACCTGTACTAGAGAAAAAAAATCCAAAAACATTTTGACTGTTCAAATTTTCTGGCTTGAATAATTTTTTTCGTTAAGTTGGGAAGAGTACGTAGTCCACATTATCAACTTTGCTCGTATTTAAATCGATTTAAAAAATTATTGTTGCTTTCCGCCATTTTGTGGGAAAACATTTAAAAATTAACACTGGATTTTTTTTCTCTGTATATTCGAGGTTAACTTTGTTAATCTTTTTTGTTAAAATTCTCTGCAAAAAAAAATAAAAACTACACATATCAGTCAACTGATATTTCATTGAGTAATGAAATTTATCAAGAGTGTGAGGGTCCCGCTTTCCCAAAGAGAAGTTGCTGCCTAACCGAAAGGAAAGAGAAGTCATTTTTTTGCAAACATTGTGTCGTGCAACGTTTTGTTATGATCCTGACCGATTCAAACTTCATAATGTCGCCCTATATCATTGCTAAAAACACGAACAAATCCAAGTAGAAAGAATGTGGCAAAAATATCAAATGATATCCACATCTTTTTCTTTACTACAAAAAGTACAACTTATCTTTTCCATTTTTTCTCAAATTCAGTTGCCTAGAACACTTTGATTACTAGTTTTTGTACAAATTATGATACATTATGATACAATTTTGATCCTTAGCTTTTTGTACAAAAATATTATGATTAATCCTCCTCCCCCCAATCTTACAAATATTCGCCGCTAATTTCAACGCTTATCTTAAATTCACAGGAAAAATCATTGCAGTAAGTGACAGTTGGGGCAGTTGAACAAGAAGTTGTTGTCATGCGTAAGTATTTGTAAGTGAACAAACAGAACGAATTTGAGCAGTAGAAATTGGAGTGGAATCTGGTTCTTTTATTGCTAAACAACTAAAAACGTAAGTTGGTTTGCAAAATCATTAATTTTGCGAAATTTAAACTGCGCCTCTAAAAGCTTGCTGGTTTTCTTTTTGAATTTGATCCAGAAAAGAGTATTTGTCTGTGTATTAACGATACCAGCAGTCCGGTTGAAAAACAAAGAATAATTTTTATTGTTCTTATGTTTAAGTTGTTCAATCATTGCAGTATATATGTTTAAGTTTTGAAATTTCACGGTGTCATTTGTCTAAGCCATAACAAAATAACATTACAATTTTTTTGGTGCGCTTACAGTAGAATAGGCCAAAAATTTTAATGAAAAATAGCAACAAAGTTTTTAGAAAATCAGTAGGTCAAAGAGTTCGAAAGTGCCGCTTTCAGTAAAAGTTTTTCTTTAAAAGAAATTAAGGATTGTGAGTATTAGCAAGAACAAAGTAATTGATATAACTTGCGCTGAGAATAAATTGGAGGGGGGGGGCAGAGAAGAAAGCAATGGCTGAAGTTTCGCCATCCCCATCAAACCACTGAAATCTTACTTGTTCGCGCCCATTTTGCTTCACATTTGAACTGATGACATCTTGAAAAATTGTAAATGCAAAAAACAGCATTTGGTTACCGAAATTGTTTAATTTCCATCTTATGAACAAACAAAAAAACAATAACTGAAAACGTTTATGAACTTTTGCGGAAGAAACAACCCTCTTACCAGAGTTGTAGGTTTTTCATTAACACACATAAACTTGAAGAACTCAAAATGGTTATATTTCAAATTGTTGTCGGTGACAAATATCCTGCACGGAAAACAAATAGGAAGACTTAAGTTTTCCATGTCTTTTTTAATATCATCGAGATCAAAAGGAGAACAGTTAAAAACCGACTAAAAAAAGACACTGTTACACCTTAATGTGAAACACAGGCACCCATAGGATAATTTAGACGTATCCAAAGCTGAGAAAGGTAAACATTAGCATGCAAGCAAAAAGAGATCAGCACGAAAAAAAGTTTAGCTGAATTAGCAAAACAAATAAACGACGTAACTCCAATCAACTTTAGCAAACAATTACATGAGTTAATAAAAAAAACTTGTGAATTTCCTTCCACGCCCACCAATGCTTGTGTAAATTAGTTGAAGATGCTCTGTTTCAAAAAACACTTTTCTTATCCTTGACAAAGAAAATCTGTTAAAATAGTACCCTCATGCAAAGAAAACCATCTGACGGTAAAAATTCGCGAAGGATTCCACGAACAAGCAGGAGAAAGGAAGAAACCTCGGGTGGGCATCTGCTTTCTTGTGATTGCAGCAAGTGAAACTGAAGAGTTAATTAAAATCGTTGGTTGAGAGAATAATAAGTTTCTGGTCGTTAACAGAGTTTTGGGAGGCAGAAAAAATCAATCGTTTATTAGAGTAAAAAGCCAATCCAATGAGTTTTGGATACTTGTGGGTAGATTGATTGAGTTGATTTAACTTAGAGTGAACTAAAAATTATTTTGGTCAAAAATTACTCTTGGATTCTTGAAGGTGTTCAGCTGTATATTCTTGCTGTAATTATACTGGCTGCTCAAATCGCTATTGTTGATTGTTAATTCAAATATCCAGAGTGCATTTTTTAACAATTGAGAAAGCAACAGATAGAGGAGAAAACAAAAAACTCGATAGATTTTTGGGCGCTAAGCAGTCCCCAGCTAAAAGCTTTCTGACGGCCAAAATACAAAATTCTACAGTGGCACTACTTGGTGGTCTCACTTGTTAAAAAAAACTGTTCAATGAAAATTGAAACCACGAGAACCCAAGCTTTAACAATTGATCAGGAGACTTGCGGCAAGTGCTTAAAGCTGGCGACTATGGCAATGGAGAACGTTGAAGAGCACCACGTTGGTGTTAGTCAAGAAAGGACTACAAGTGTTTCGTAATGGAGAGACGTGAGACAGTTTGAGCACCGGCGCCAATTTCTTTTGAGAGACAGTTGCTTTTGTAGACAGCCAATGTCTATTGTTGAAACAAAGATTTTGACTGAACGTAATTGGAGCTGCACCAGAGCAGAGAGATTGAGGAGCTTACTCAGAGAGACGAGAACAAAAGCTGACAAGACTTTCCAGACAAACTGAGTTTTCAGAGCAGCCTTCAGAGTAAAATAATTTGTTTCAGATACCAATGAAAGAGTTCGGATTCACAAAACGTTTCCCGTCTCTTGGATATGAAGTCTGGGAGAATTGGCGTGGGTTTTATTTGGATGTTTGAGAAATTTTCCTTTGGACAGAAGAAGAGCTTACGAGGAATTTTTCAGAAAAATAAGCAACTGGGCTAATGCTTCTTGGGATTATTTGCCCTGTGGATTTTGGAGGACCAATAAAAACAATTGTTCGTGGATTTTTCAGGCAGCTTTTAGTAAAAACATTGTTTTTCTTAAAAAAAGCTTAAGAATTGTGAATTTTTGCAGGCACCAGGTAATTGATGTAACTCGTGCTGGGGCACAGAAAAGAAGACAAATGCCGAAATTTTTCCACCCCAATCAAATCACTGAAATATTTTTTTTTCGCGTCCATTTAGCTTCACATTTGAACTTATGACATCTTACAAAATTGTAAATGCAAAAAGCAACAGCGTTTGGTAACCCAAATTTTTTTAATTTCCCTTTTAAGAACAAACAGAAGAACAATAACAGAAAACATTTATGAATTTTTGCGAAAGAAACAATCCTCTTACCAGAGTTTTAAGTTTCTCATAACCCCACATACACTTGAAGAACTCAAACTGGTTATAATTCAAGTTGTTGTCGGTGACCAATTGGAGCAGCCATAGAGCAGGGAGATTGAGGAGGTTACTCAGAGAAATGAGATCAAAAGCTGACAAAATTTTCGACGTAAACTGGGTTCTCAGTGCAGACTTCAGAGTAAAAGACTCTGTTTCAGATACCAATGAAAGAGTTCGGATTTAGAAAAGGTTTCCCATCTCTTGGATATGAAGTCTGGGAGAATTTTTTTTTGGATTTTTGAGAAGTTTTCCTTTGGACAGAAGAAGAACTTACGAGATACTTACAGAAAATTAAGCAACTGGGCTAATGCTTCTTTGGATTAATCGCCATGTGGATTTTGAAAAACCAATAAAAACAATTGCTCGTGGACTTTTTAAGGAAAAAATTTAGTTCTTTTGACGGAAAACTTTCCAATTTTACGCACGCGTACGATGTTTTTCAAATTTAGTTGATGGAAAAAGATTATTATTATCAACGTCTTTTGAAGAGAAAAGATAATGGCAAAGGATTGACCCCAAAAATAGATTGAAAGTTAAAGAATTGACAACAGGTTTTGCTAAATCACTTTACTCAGAACGATCGGCAACAGACTAATCGAGTAATTGTTGGTTCGCAATAAAATCTTTGGTTTTTGACAGATATCATCTATTGAGTTATTAGAAAACAGCAACAAAGATCAAGCATTGTGTGGAAACAGCAGCTCCAATATATCACAACTGGAGAAATTAGAGAATCCAGACAAGTTTAATTGGAGTAGAAAGTTCGAGTAAGACGCAGGGTTGGCAGAACAAGTTGTGACAAACCCAACGTCGGGCAATAAGCAGATTAAAAAAATCATGCACTGATGCATCGCTAGTGGATGGGATATTGGCAAATATTACAATGTTGTGGAATCAAGTTTGGAAGCAAGAATTGAAAAAAAATGTACTCAGAGGAAGTTTGATAAAGAAGAATATGCAATTTTCCATGACGACGAGTTGAGTAATATTGACAGCTTCGTTGGAAGCGACGATGGAGATAAATTGTCTTGTACGGCGACAAAATGGTTGTCCCAAACTTTTGTGAACAGCAAAGTGATTGCAAATTTTTTGAGTTGGTTACCGAAAGTAAAATTACAGTTCAAAAATCATGCTCCAAAAGTTTGAAAGCTTTTGAGCAATTCTCCGCAAAAAAATCTTGCTTGCATCATTTTGGTAAATGGATAGATGTTGGAGAAACTTTATTCTCACATTTGACTTTTTCCCCATGATTTTGTTTTGGCTTTGACAACACGAGGTACGTTGTGCGGAAACATGATTGCTACCGAATTGCAGAAAGATTCAAGCAGTACTGCGTCGCAAAAGAGAGATCAACTTGATTTGAGCCTAATGTCCTAGTGAGTTAGATACTTGGAGTTAGCTCTGATAAATATAAAAAGATTACTCTGTTTTTGACACTACCAAAAAAGAGCTAAACTCAACTTTAGAATGAAGGATTCGATTGAGGAGTTTGCTTTCGGAAGCATCGTTGGCCACTGAACCGATTGCAGAAAAAAAATTGGTGAAATTGGCTGAGATGAGTGTAGCTGTGACTTGTTAGATGCATTGGTTGAGAAGATGATAGAAGAGTTTCGATGCTCAAAAGAGAAAAGGTTGCTGAAAGACATCGACCGAAAAAAATAAAAGGAGATCTGTAGGTTGATTTGAATATCGGTGAATCAAAGTGTCCATTGGGAAAAAAAAGTTCGGGGAATTTTTTGTTAGACTTGGAGCCTCAATTATTTTAACTCATTCTGAAAAAATGAAATTTGAGTCCCTCTCATGACGCCAATAATGGAAAGTCTTAGAAAGGCAAATTGCTACAGTGAACGACTAGAGAGTCAATGTTAGTAGACCGATGGAACAATTATACCGTTGAGTGCGTAAATAAACTGGTTGGCCAAGTGGAATGTGAAGTACTGCTTATACAGAAAGCGTTACGTTGCTGTCACTTTCAAATGAAATTAAGTGGGAACTAAATTTGTCGATGGACAAAGCAAATGTCTATACAGATGACCATACAAGAAAATAATTTGCGGTTAAGGCTCAGCGTTCTCGTTCGCAGCATGATCATCAACAAAAACAGTCCTGGGGTTTCAGTTTAATTAAGACAATATTTTCTAGTCGAAATCAATTTTCGATTAAAATCTGACCACAGGAAAAGGAAAAATAAAAACAAGGCTCTAGTAGCCCAGCCTATATCTTAGTTCAGATGATTGGTGACCAGAGAAGTCTATATTTGGAGTACCCTGATTTCTTTGAACTGAGCACGGTAATTGAGCATGCTAAATGTTTTTCGGAGAGAGCATTGGTCAAATCTGAAGAAATTGGACGCATAGAGAGTGTGACGCAATTGAAAAAATTGAATCAATTTAGTGATGAACATTCGATCAAGCCTGGGAGAAAAACCAATTTTTCGATTTGGTTCATCTGAACAGTCTGTGTTGAGAATTAGGAGCTGAATTATAACAAGATTTTTGTTGTGCTATTAAAAAATATATAGAAAATTTTTTTCAAGAGCAGGCAACTGAATTTATACCTGGACTAAAAAACAATTCGAATATCAAAATTTTTAAATCACGGAAGAGTGCATTTTTGAACTGTTAATTGATATGCAGTAACATTTCTGTACAAAACAAAATGACAATTTGAATATTGACTTTGATAACTCTTTTAGTTGTTTTAAGTCTTTTTTGTTTATAAAAATGTAAACAAGCGTGATATGTAAAATTTTGTTCATCTTAAAAATTTATCTGTTTTAATGGTACTTTTTATCTGGTAACCGGTGCAGTATATAATTATTGTTTTCGTTTACTTGTGGTTTTGTTTGGATGGTTCACAATAACTTAGGTTGTTGAATTGCAAACTAAATAAACACGTTGAAAAACCACGGACAGAAATTTTATGGAAAACTTTATGCAGGAAAACGCGAAGCTAATTGTATGTGGGACAATAGATCTACCATCTAGAGGGACAATTGTATGTGGGACAACAGAGTCTTTAGCGCACATGGATGAAGCAACCATCTTTTAAGATCTTTAACACTTGATGCCTTCCTTGTGTACCTTTGTAGATTTGTGGTTTTAACGTTGATCAATCAAACATGCTAGGCGCCTTTGCAGTATCAAGTAAAAATTAAAGATATATCAGGAAAGAATTAGGGTTGCGGAAGAAACTCGCTGTAAATTTTTGAAAATTAAATTTTGGATTTCTTCAATTCAAGTCTTGTCAGTCATTTAAGCATATCAGTTGAAAGTTGGGAATTTCATGTTATCTACACGCAACTTAAGTTAAGAAAAAGTCTGGAAAAATACGTAACGTTTTGGTACGCTTGCAGGCAAATTAATCAAATATGTTAATGAAAAGTAGCGATAAATCTTATTGGAAAATCAATAATCGAAGATATTGAAATGAGAGCTTTTAGTGAAAACATTGAGTTGTTGAAGTGGAAGTATAACAATTGTGAACAATAGCAAGAGCATTTACTTGTTAAGTATTTTGATAAGATTAAATTGAAGCACAGAGAAGAACACAAGGGCTGTTTGAAAGTAAATTTTACATAACCAGGCGTCTGAAATGTTGCGATCCCTATCAAATCACTACATACATACTTCCGCTATATCAGTTAGCTTTCTATGATAACTGGTCACACCTTGGACATTTGCAAACGCAATGAGAAAAACAGCCAACTGTTTCTGGTAACCACAAACCTAATTCCTCAACAGGACAGACAATAGTCGGCAGATGAACGCGAACGAGCCTACCAAAAGGCACTTGAGGGAGAGAATGCTCGAGTGGAGCAGATGGTTGCCAAGTGATGAACATTGTTGTTATTTAATGAGTTTTTGATGATGCTAGAGTATAGTTTTGTAGTTGCAGTGATTGAAACTGTAGAGTTAATCGCATTTGTTGTTTGACAACAAAATATATTTTTGCTCAGTAACGGAGCTACTGTGAGGCAGAATTTACAGGAATTATCTGAGTTGGGAAGTCAATCGAATAAGTTTTGGATACTTGCGGATAGATTAATTGAAATTGTTTGACTTAAGTGAACTATTATACAATTTTAACCGGAATTGCTCTTGATGTCTTGAAGTTGATCAGGTTTTGTTCTTGCAATCAATTTACTGGTTGCTTGTATTACTGTTATTGATTTTAATTCAATTACCTAGATTGCATTTTTATCAGTCGAGAGAGCATCCTTTATGGGCACAGATCAAAACAGAACACTACCTACAAGTAAGCGAACCACCAAGCATCTTTGGGAATTTCGATAGGGTTCTTGGTGCTAGCCATCCTTCAGCTAGAAGCCGTGTAACGGACACTTTACAAAATTCTACACCTGACTGTTTTTGTGGTCTTGGGTGATGATGGAGGTACTATAGATAGCAGTGAGTTGCGGATAATGGTTATTACGTTTTTCAAGATGGTGGGTGTTGTTTTCATTTTCGGTGATCTTGGGGGCTTTCCCTGTCTTGTTGTAGGGCTGTTGTTGATACTTTTTTTGGTGATTTTATCGTAAAAATAAACTTCACTTACCTCGTAATTTTTCAAATAGCTTAATTTTCTTGACCATTTTTAATAAGTCCTCTCATACTGCTCCTCAAGTGTCGCATGTTTTTAAGCGGTCTGCAAAGTATGTAAGAAAAACTTCAATGCGACCTCGTTTTGCAACCAAAGTCACGGTGAACCTTAATCAGGGTTTCAACGTTGTGAAACGAACTTGATAATTGAAGCATCTTGTACACTAGACTGTTTCGGTTCGCTTACATAATCTTAATCAAAAAATGATATTGATACAGTTGTCATGCACCCTTGAAGTTGGTAGAAATAAGTACCGAAAAACAGCAAAACAGATGGCTGACAAAAAAATTACGAGGTCTCATAAATGAAAAACACCGTCTCTTTAATGCGTGGAAGAAAACAAAAAACCAGAGATTTATAATATTTACAAATATTTACGCGATTCAGTGAATAGAAAACTAAAAACGCTGCAGATGATTATACAAAGGATTTTCTCCAGCAGCTACCAACTTCAAGAGAACAATGGAAATTGATCAAAAATAGGATCAACTCCAACAGTCAAATAGAAAAAATCGACAAATTAAGGGAAGGTAGTCATTTTGTTGAGGATGACAGAAAGATTGCCAATTTTCTTAATAACTGTTTTGCGATGCTCGGATTATACAAAGGCAAAGTCATTTCTGCAAATCTTTTTTCCCTAACATTTGAGGGACCGGAATTTAGCTTCCGACCAGTACAGGGAAAAAATTTTATAATGTTATTGATAATCTACCTAAGCATAAATCGCCAAGACTGGGTCATATACCCGCATTGGCGCTAAATGATAGTAACTTGTCTATTAGAATTCTTTTACAATCTGTCGTCAACGGATTTATTAACAAAAACAAGTTTCTTAATTTTCTGAAAACAGCCCATGTTACAACTGTTTATAAGAAAGGAGACCGACTAGAACCGGAAAACTATCAACCCATATCAGTCACATCATTTTTAGCAAAAATTTTTGAGCGATTATTACTTGAACAACTAACTCACCACCTAACTCTTAATCGTCTGATTAACAAGAATCAATTCGAATTTCAAAAACAAACGTCCTGTCCCGATATTATCATTTTATTATTTGAAAACATTGTTGTCACACTTTTTTTAGACTTAGCAAAGGCTTTCAACTCAATATCTGTAGATGTTTTTATAAACAAAAAATGGCAAGAGTCTTATTAAACTCCTTCCTTTGTGATAGAAAACAGTGTTTAAAAAATGGGATCGCAAAATCAGATTGGATTGTCATAAATCACGGAGATCCTCAGGGAACTGTCTTAAGGCCTTTAATTTTTATATTTCATGTCAAAGACTTCAGTGAAGCTGTATCAACGAATTGCGATGTATTATAGTTTCCCGATGATACAGCAATTTTATGTCATACAAAGAAGGAATCAGATTTGCAGCTAAAAGCTGAAGATAGGTTAAACAAGACAAATCAATATATGAAACAAAACAGGTTAACGTTGAATGAGGCAAAAATGGAATTAATGGTGTTCAGGAATGAAAAGTTGCCCATTATTGAACCTGTCAATTTCAAGGGACATCGATTGGACGCATCTGAAAAAGGTAGATATGTAGGCGTAATAATTGATAGGGAACTGACCTACAAAAATCAACTAAATAAGGTTATCAGTAAAATGGCTTCAGCAATCAGATCATTGTATTTGGTTCGTTATCAGATACCGTTAAAAACAAGAATAAATCTTTTTAAATCACAAGCTTTGTCTCATTTAGATTTTAGTTCGATTTTTTTCGATACTGCCAGAGATCTACTTCTGGAGACTAAAATTCTTCCAGCAGAGCTCCAAATAACACGGGTGTCATTAAATAGGTTTTATTCAATATTCTCCAGAAAACAAGAAATCTCTCTAATAAACTTTTCAGATTTTTACAAAACGTGCCAAATATTGGAAAAAAAAACGAACCCATAACCTTTTCTTAGAACAAAAAATTAAGTCAAAACGGAGTAATGGTTCAATTATTTGTAACTTTAATCAAAAATGGAACACACTTCAAATTACAATTAGAAAAGAAACGTCGAAGACCAATTTTAAGCAAAAAGTTATAGCGGAAATGCTTAAACGACTCATAAGAGTTCCAATAGACAGAAGAGTTGCAGGATTCAAACATATTTTTTATTAAAATATTTTAGGAAAATAGAATCTGAGTTTGATATGAATTAAAAAATAATAATGTTTGATTAATAAATTTATAACTTGTAACATTAACCAAGTGGTTAGTATAGATTGAATGTTTCAGATTAAAAAAATTAACATCTTTTTATAATTATTATCTTTATGTGATTTGGTATATGCTATGTTGACTAACAGAGACTCTTCTTTTAAAGAGGCTGAAATTGATATCTTTTAATTTTTGAACTCTTGGGTGGTACTTTACGGCTTGTGCTACAATCCAAAGTGTTGGGAATTGCATTGGTGTGCTGTCATTATTTACAAGGCGAAGAAGAGTATTGTTGGATTGTCTTTTTATCTAAGTGTATTTAAAACAGTATGAAAAAGTCAATGTCGCAAGTGAAAACTAAGTGTTTACGTCAAACGGCTGAATGGATTGAAGAGCATAGAGAAAAGGGCAAGCGAGAGAGAGAGTTTTTCAGTTTATGCAGCGTTTTTGAGATAGCGTAAAAGTAGAAGTGCAACTTTTTTCTGCTAAACGAGCAAAATATTTGATAACGTGCGGCTTTTTTGAAACGGCTTATATATGATTTTATGTGTTAAGTGCTTGTTCTAAACCCTGTTATCAGGTGATTGTTTGTTTGGAATCCTTTTTGCCATCTAAATCATATGTCAGGATTTTATATACAATCTTGAGATATTTTTGGGATTTCGCCGTTTGGGACGCTTTATATGCGCTTTTTGCATTTTTTTTTCAGAATTTAAGTGTTCAGGGGTTACTTGTGGTGTTTCAAACTTTGAGTGTCGTGTGGTTTTTCAATAAATTAACAGGAACCGATTCTTAAAGTTTGATGAACTTGAGACTCATATATTACGACTCGACAGATTTTAGAAAACATTATAAAAAAATTCAACAATTTCTGAAATTTTTTCATAGTTTTTTTCTTTTTGCTCTGCTTTTCTCCCTTTTCGAGATGTGTTGGTTGTTATGTTTTTAGTAATATCGTCTGTCATCTTCTTAGCCCGCGTTTATAGCGGCACTAATTTTATTTACTTCCAATAAAAATTTTGTTTCGCTTTAACTTAGTTCACAACTTGTTAAGACATTTGGCGTGACTTCTGCAAAATATGCTTAATCTTTATCACTCAAATCTTGGAGTTTTAAAGCAGCAGTTTCTGAAAAAACTACTTAGAATGCGCAGAGTCCTTATTAATCAGCCAAATCAAAATTAGAAACGGGATAAGTCCAAAAATCTCAATTTTAGATGCCTACTATTTGAACTTTCTTCTTCTAAATCATAGTTGCCATCTCTAAGGCTTATTGGCATTTGTGCTAGCTATGTGTCTTCCTATTAAAAAACAGGAATATGTCTAACTACGGAAGCACATCAACATATGTCATACTTTTTTTGTACAAAAACCATTTTCTTCATTTTTCCTTTCAGTCCCAATCGGGTTTATTGGAGTCAATTGTGGCTACTTTTGATCATTCCGCCGGGTGTGTTTCTTAGAAAAATGCTGTTTTTTGAACAGAAATCGAACAAATTAGACATTCTGTTGCCTTAAGTTGTTATTGCAGTCGCAAATCGTATATCAAAAGTAGGTTAACCCATTTTTTGTTTTCTACTTTTTTTCGTCTTTGTTTATTTTTCAATTTGAGGTATATAACGAAGAAAATAGTTTTGCTACTTTGGTATTTTTTTGGGTAGGGCGTAAGTGAGGATATACATCTAGTCAATTTTTGAGTCATCCCGCTATTTTTAACTGTTCACACTTTTTAATTTTTCTTCACGTCAATAAGAAGTAAAGGAAACCAATTTGTCAAATTAAAATTACTTCCAATATTTAAAACAAAAGTTTTCGAACTTTACGTTCATCGTCTGGTTAAAACTGTTTTACAAATTGTTAAAAGATCAAATAAATATGATTTTACATTTGTCTGAGACGACAATTAAAACAATTCTAGGAACTCTTCTACAAAATCAATCGATAATTTTTCCCTATATACAATATTTAGCCTATGTACAACTCATATTTACATCTGTTATCAATTTATTTAAAAACATTCATATTCCGGATTTTCCGATTTTGGCCATGTTCTTGTATTTTTAGGGTTATTCCGAATTTGCTCTAATCATAAGTATCCCTCTTGTGGAGGTTTTGCAAATTTCGTTTTGTCATGCACAAAATGTTTTTTGCCCTATGTATTCTCATCTAGTCAAAATTATGATTTGAACTAATATTTTAGCGTGAGTTCCCTCCCTCTATATTCATCGCCTGTGTTTGGTGCCGGCTTCAGCTTGCTGATATATATAGCTTCGATAATCATTGGTTTTTTCTACTGTCCGACACGCGTCCAGAATTTTCAATTCAATGTCATTCGTGGCGCCACGACATTCAACCAGATGTTGACTCACCTGTGAATCCTTCTTTTGATGTTCTGTTATCCTTGTGTTAACATGCCGGCTTGTTTGCCCAACATAGATGGATCCGCATCCATTACATTTAATCTCATATACCACGTGGGATTTCAGGTCTCTATCGGAAGATGATTTCAGGGTGGGGAAGCACGATCTTAATTTCCGCGTTGTGAAATCTACCTGCATAGTTTCTTCAGTTTGCGTGTAATGTTTTGAGTAAGTTGGCCTCTGTATTGTAGAAAAAATAGTTGGCTTATCAATAGATTTAGTCTTGCTTTTTTGATGCTTTTTTGGTGTTGTTCTTAATTGGTCTTTACCGCCACTTATCACTTTTCTAGAGTCTGATTCACTATTTTTGAAGACTATTCCTCTGGATATTGATATTTTGTCCAGCAAGTTTTGTTCTTTTCAAGAGCCTGATCGAAGGCCAACGAATTACAGGTTGCATTAAAAAACCCTGTGAACCGCCCCATGAATCAAATTTTTCTTATGCTGAAGCGATGCACAGCCGCGAAAAATCAGTATTATTCCAGTGCCAGTGGGTTTTTGATACCAATGACAGGTGATATTATTTGCGCTGCTCACATTTACGTTAATGTCAAGAAAAGCCAAATCCCCATCCATGTTCACTTTTTCTAAGGTAAATTGCAGGTTGTTGTGTAATGATTTTGCAAAAATTTTAAATACTCATCCGGGTCACCACGAACCGTGCAGATAATATCATCCACATACTTTTTAAACAATTTCATCTCCTTATCATGCCCCACTGTCTGTTGATTGCTGCAATAAGTACAAATCCAAACAACATCCTGCATTTTGGCGTATTCCTCATTCGATATTTTTTGGCATCTTGCATGAAACCAGTTTTTGCATGACTCACATTCTACTCCTTTTCCTCGGGAAGTCACTCTCCTGTTACAGTCTTTGCACTTCCCGTTTTGGTCGGATCTGGAAAAGTTTTCACTGAGCTCCGGGTTTTGCAGTGATGCCTCAAACGATTTCATCCACACGTTTGCTAGCATTACAGCCAGTGATGCACCCATAGCCAGACCATCCGATTGCACAAACCAGATCCCATTACATTTGAAATGAACATTCGTCACCGCAAGCTTTATCAAACTTTTCATGGCGGACCTTGGGATATCTGGAGCTAGGTTGCTTGAATAGAGTTCTCTTAGAGCTATTTCTATAGCTTCTCCAACTGGAACGTTGGTGTACACACTATTTACGTCAAGAGATACTATCTGCTCCTCATCTTCAAGAGTGAGAGACTCTAAGGCTTTTCTAGCATCTTGCGTGTTGGATTCAATGTTTGCGCCCGGTAGTTTCTGGAAAAATGGTGTCAGAAATCTGTTTAAGTTTTCGTAGCTGCTACCAGGTATTGAAAGAACAGGTCGGAGAGGTGTATCTTTTTTATGTACTTTTGCCAGGCCATAAAGTCTCGCTGGTTGCGAACCTGTTGACCTGAGTCTTTGATAAATTTTGTCACTAATTTTCCCTTGCTTCATTAATTGTTGCAGGCTGTTATCTGTTTTTCATTTTTGATCACAAGTTCATCTTTTGCTCCATCTATTTTTTGAAACTGATCTGAGCTCAGCACCTCATCAAGTTTTTCCCTGTACGTTGACTTCTTCATCATACAGAAACCACGCTTTTCCCTGTAACAAAAGCTGTGGTTTCTGTGTGATGAAGAAGTCAACGTACAGTCACATTAGAGTGAAAATTTTGGTCATGCTAATGCAGAAGAAAGCTGACCATCGGTTAGATCTGAAAAGTCATTTTTTCCGAACTACTAAGTCGAATGAGAACGCGGTCTTTGAACGAATTTTCAGTTTCACCGAAGAATTTTTTTACGTTTGTCAATTTGACTTTCTATTATTTTTGTTTTGCATTTTTTTGGATTCCTCAGTCTGCAACTATAACTTTTTGACCTCGAGACCATTTGAGTCATAAAATGTTAGTGAAAACTTACATTCCTTCTAAATATTACTCGTGTCGCATCACTTAAGATCATTATTGACAGATCATGTGGGATGTTAATTAGACATGAATGAACCCAATTAACAGTGTGAGTTGATAATTGGTGATTTTCATAACTTTGAAACTATTCGTTCTCAAATTTTTATTGAGTTTTAGCGTATTTGCTTAATTTTTGTTCTCTTATCTCTCAATCGCAATAGAGACAGGTCTCACTGGATCCTGGTTGAGTTAATTAAAGTCTTCCATATAATTGTTTCACTTTAAAACTTAGGTCTTTGACTTTCATACGAACTGTTTTGAAGAAATATCCATTTTTGGAGTCTTGCCAGTTTTTATTATCCCTTTGTTGTCTTAGTTATGTTTTGATTTTGATTTTTTCCCTGAAAAAGGAAGTACTCCAAAGGACACAAAAAACAATTTTAACTGCCTCAATCGAGAGTTAGCTCAAGTAAACATAGAATTTTTGTCCATTAAGCTGTACGGCTCAATGTTCATTCACAGCCCTTTGAGACTTGTTTTTGTCGGCCCTTGACTGCAGTGCAGAGGAGGCACAACCCATGGAGATCATTTTGCCTGCGCAAAATATGGTTAAGACGTAAAACCTTTGTTGAATTCATGCCGAAAATGAACGTAACACGAAAAAAGTTAGGCGACGAAAACAGTGAAAAGGACTGTTAGAGAACCTACTGAAGTTCATTTAAAGTTTTTTTGGTCATGGTATGCATTTGCGATACCTATTGAATGCACAAAAATGTGAGCTGATTGCTAAAAGCGAGATACTGATTTCGATAATGGGCTGTTGCGGTGTTTTGTGATCGGTCATTGACAGACCGCAAATCCTTCCTGGCTGGGAGATGGCAGAAGTGCCTCAAATAGTTCAAAGAATTGCAGACAAATAGTCACAAAGCGCCTGCCTGTGTTTCACCAGAGGCGTACAGCAAAAATTTGCGATTACTGCTCAGAAACAACACCTAACGATCTTGGATTTTTCTCGAGTGCAGAGAAATATTTATTCAGTTTTTTTGCTGCCTTCCTTTTTGACTCGCACGTCAACAGAAACTCTCGCCAGTTCTCTTTTCTACTGACACAGGAGGGTGGAATCAACATCAGGGAGCCAATAGAAATAGACACGGACTACGCAGCGTCAACCACCGCTTTCGAGCCTCTTGAATATAAAGATCTCACCAATAACCAACTTATACATTAAGATTCAAAGCAAACGCTCGACTTAAGAGGATTTGAGTCCGCAAAAACCTCTCCGCGTTAATCGAAGACAAGTTTACGTTGTCAGATTGGCATTCGAAAAAAGGAGCCTCGAACTGGCTGACCGTGTTGCCAATGAAAAACTACGCTTTCGCGCTGACAATTTTGGAATTAGGTGACGGTGTGTACAAATGGTGCAATCTTGAAACAAAAATACCTATCTACTTCAAATTAGGGGAAAAGTCTCACCAACTATGCTCTCCACTGTACAAGGGATGGTTGCGATTACTCCAACAAAATTAAAGCCACGGTTGCGAAGATAATGCTTGACGTATGCTATGTGCTCGACATTGAGCCACCAATTCAGATGCCAAAAGGCGAAAGTTTTTATTCCATATCTACAAATCTCTACATGAGATCAAAGCAAATAGATTGTGGGGGGATAAGATTCATCAGAATTTTTTTCGACGTGAAAAATTTTAATCCATTGGTCAAGTCCTGACCAAAGGAAGCCAATAAATATCACTAGGCTTTTAAATACACTAGTCGACGAAAGTAAACGCACAAAATGGAATTTTACTTCTTAAACTGCCTGTTTTTGAATTCAATTATAGTCAACATTTTATTGCTCGTGTCTTTTGATTTTTATATCAATCTACGTATATTCAGGAGTTTAGTAGATCTGAATTCAGAGAAACTGACTTGCCTACTTACAGGAAAAATCAGTTGGCCAGTTTTCTGTATCCAGCAACTTGATCATGCCTCTATCAATTCAAGCAAAAATTTTTTATTGTGAAAGGTACAATTTAATGGTCATGTTGAACACATTTTACGTGGAACTCCACTCACTGCTGCTTACAGAAAACTGGCCAACTATCTGATTTTTTTCTGTAAGTAGGCCAGTCAGTTCTGATTTCAGATCTGCTAAACTTATGAATATGCGTCGAATGTTAAAAAAGTCATAAGACAGCACCGATATTTTGTTTCAAATTGACTTCAAAAACAGACAGTTTACCATGAATTGTAGTTTGTGCTTTTGTAAATGCGTGTGTAAATATCTACCACGCATTTTGGATATTGAAAAAATTAGTTTTGTTCCACTCGTGTTTTCATGCACGGGGGCGTGGGGCCGTCTGCAACACGCATTATCATGCAGCTGGCACCAAAAATTGCCGAATAAAATTAAAACATATTTGGACGCAATAATAACATAATTTTGAGCTAATTTAAATTTCGCACTTGCTATCCAGTGCCCTTATCTCTATGAGGCTGTCGTGGTTCAGAGCGGGTAACCGAGGTTCATAATAACTTTAGTGTTGCTGTGCGGGAGGGAAGGGTAGAGACATGATTTGTATAGTATTAATTCATCGCTTTGACGCGGCTCCTAGAGCTTAGCGTGTTGCTTTAAGTTCAAAATAAATGCTTTGATCACGTAAATTACAATATCCATCAAGCAAAAAGATCAGTTTTTAAACTAAAGAACACATTCACCTGGCCCGGCTAATTTTTGCCTATTTCTCTCTCTCGCACACGCTCTCCCTCTGATGATCAGTTTGTTAAGTGAGAAACTAATCAGTGAAGATTTGAGACAATCAGCTAAATAATGATATTGGTGGAAAGCAACATCATTTGCGATTAATCATTGCACCTGTTTCAGAAGCGATAATGGCCATTTTTAGAGGCAGAGATAGAGGAGGTGGCCGTGGCGGTGGAGATCGAGGAGGCTTCAGAGGTAGGGGCAGAGGGGGTGTTGGCGACAGAGGTGGACGTGGTGGATTTGACCGGGGAGGTTTCAGAGGCACGTTTAAGTAGTCGCTTTTCTATAATTCATTTGTTTTTCCTGCTTAACAGCTCTATTGAACGTCGTTTCACTAGACAACGGATATTATGGAAAACAAAGCTTTTATAACTACCCTACAAATTGAGAAAACGACAACGATTGACACGAAACATAAAAAATACGCATTTAACAAAGTTGACTGGAAAGACCTGAACTCATACATAGAGAAAAACCCATTTAATCCCTACTGCTACAGCAGCGTAGATCAATTAGTAATTCAATGGTACAAATGGCTAGACAAAGTTCTTAGCGAAAATGTCCCAAAAACAACAACCCACAGATCAAACTTAGCTCCTTGGGTAAGCAAAGATTCGTCCCACCTTATTAAAATAATATCAACCTTAAAACGAAAAACATCAAAGAAATCCACCTTGGCGAGATTAATAAAACTGAAGAAAATGGAAAAACGATTAAGAAATTCCTTGAATGAGGACCAAGCAGAATTTGAAAGTAAAGTCTTTCAAGGTAGACGTTTTTCGGATCTTCAAAAATATCTAAAGTCAAGTCATAAAAGTAGTAGATACCCGGAAACAATGAAGTACAAGGATGCACAAACTAATGAAGATAAGAAAAAGTGTGCGTTTTTCAGTGAATTCTTTTCTAAAGTTTTCCTTAAAACCAATCAAATCAAGAAAAACTCCTTCGATAAACATCAACACAATAAAATTGAAATAGACGAGAGCAAGATCAAAGAAATCCTGTCAAAACTTCAAACAAACAAAGCCTGCGGCCCAGACAGGATAGGAAACACGGTACTAAAAAATCTGCCAGCCTTGTGTAAATCCCTTTTTCTGATTTTCAAAACTGCCTTGAACAAAGGCTTTTTTCCATCCTACTGGAAAATCAGTGAAGTTGTACCAATATTTAAGGATGAGAATCGGGCAATGATTGAACAATACCGCCCTATTAGTCTCTTATGTAGCGTCTCAAAAGTATTAGAAAAACTAATTTTCGACGAACTATATGAAATTGTCAAGACAAAGCTAGAAGAATCACAACACGGATTTAGAAGGCATAGATCAGTAGTAACCCTGATGTTGCTTTTCCTAGACCTGTTGTATAATGAATTCGACGAAAAAGACAACGAAATTTTTGTACTTTACCTTGACTTCAAAAAAGCGTTCGATACAGTTCCTCATGATCTTCTGATTAACAAAGTGGAGAACCTGGGTGTAGGGGGAAATTTCTTAAAGATTGTAGCCAGTTACCTATCAAATAGAAAACAATACGTGAAAGTAAATGACTCGGAATCCGAAACTGTACCAGTAACCAGTGGTGTCCCCCAAGGATCTCTCCTAGGTCCCCTACTTTTCATAATATATATAAACGATCTTCCACAACAAACATCAAAATGCTCTGCGTTTGGATACGCAGATGATTTCAAGCTTGTATCAACAAATCCAGCAAATATACAAAGTGACCTGGAAAAAATCGAAAAATGGCGCCATAACAACAAAATGCAACTCAATGAAAGCAAATGTCACATCCTGTCGATTAAAGTAAACGAAAAAAACTGGCACTCCTTTATACTTAACTCTAAAACTCTCTCAAATAAAAGCGAGCAAAAACATCTAGGTATAATTATGGCTACTAAGTTATCATGGAAAGCGAATATAAAGAAACGTTGTAGCAAAGCCTGGAAAGCGTTTTATTTCCTAAAACGAAACATATCAAACCTTGCATCGCAAACAACAAAACTCAATGCATATGTCGGCTACGTTATACCAGTCATAAGTTATGCCTCACAAGCATGGTTTGCGAATAAGACCGAAAGCAAAGACATCGAGAGCAACGTCGTGGATAATCAGTAGCTGGGAAATTAGTTACAAGCAAAGACTGACCACACTGAAGTTGCTGCCTTTGTCATATTACTTTGAATTGCATGATCTATTAATGCTCATCTCACTGCTTAAAGGATCTTACAATATAAAAATACCCATTAAAACAAATAATAATGAAGGGTTGTTAAGCACACGTCAAAACGAGCTAATAACAATTAATAAAACAAGAATAAGGAAGGCTGATGAAAACTTCTGGAAAAGAACCAGTTATTTACTAAATATAATACGAAAAGTAGGGAACGTCGATCTCGATCAAATTGATAAGAAATATTTAACAAAAATATACTGGAACTACTTCTTCAAAAGTTATTCGGAAGTCAACTTATGTTCCTGGGCTTTCAACTGCAGCTGTGGACATTGTAACCCGGTGCAGAAGCTCAGCTCAGTCGTTATATGAAGGGTACAAACCCATGTGAAAGACCCACAGAAGCCTAAACTCTCTCTCTCAAAGGAGTTCAGAAACGTGATCTACTGGCGCTACTTTCAAATGAAATACCAAAAAAAAGATACATGCAGCTGGGAAAGATACATGCAATGGTACCAAACTGTAAATAAAATTGAAAACTGGGCCGCACATTAAACTACGGTGCAAAAACATAGATCCACATGAAATCTTAAAGCCTCTATTTTATCAGTGCATCAAAGAATAAAAATTCTTCTAATTTGCACGCGTTCTCTATGTTAGCACTAAATTGCATCTCATTGTGAAAGTCTTGGAGTGACCAATGGCTGAACAACTTTTTCTAATGATTCAGGTGGCAGAGGAGGTGACCGTGGTGGATTTGATCGGAGAGGTGGAGGCGGTGGATTTGATCGACGTGGTGGTGGAGGACGAGGAGGCGGTGGCTTTGAGCGACGAGGTGGAGGTGGCTTCCGTGGCAGGGGTGGCGGAAGAGGAGGTGGGCGTGGAGGTGGTGGTGCAGGAAAAGCTCACGTTGAGCCTCATAGGCACCCAGGAGTTTTTGTTGGAAAAGGAAAAGATGAGGTTGTATGTACCCGCAATTTGGCTCCAGGAGTTGCTGTGTATGGCGAGAAGAAAATTGAAATAGCTGATCCTACCACATCAGAGGTTTGTCTGAATGAATCCACGTGTATTGTCTCAAAACACAAATGAAATCTGAATAATTTAAGAGCTATTGTGAGAGCAGTGGGATGTGATAGTTTTTATCATTTTAATCTCTGTAATTCAGAGATGTTTCATTACAATTTTCGCTGATGGTAAATTCTGAGGTAGAATTGATATAAAAAACTTGATATTGTCTCAATTTTAGTGTCTCAATTCATTCAGTGATGTACATGGGAAGATTGCTCTTCTGTGCGGAAGTTTGCTGGCTCTGATACGAACCATTTTTCGTGTTGTTTTTACTTGCCGTAAATTTCTCCCTTTAGCTAAATTTTCATAGCATGTTTAATCCAAATTTGCATCAGGCTCCTCTTTCGTTTGCAGAAGACTGAGTACAGAGTTTGGAATCCGTTCCGTTCAAAGCTGTGCGCCGCCATCATCAACGGCATTGAAAATATTCACATGGCACCAGGCAGTAAAGTCCTCTACCTCGGAGCAGCATCAGGAACCACAGTAAGCCACGTGAGTGACATTGTAGGCGAAGAGGGTATGGTCTTTGCAGTCGAATTCTCGCATCGAAGTGGGCGCGATTTACTGGACATGAGTCAGAAAAGGACGAATGTGGCCCCTATTGTAGAAGATGCCCGGCATCCGTTGAAATACAGGATGTTGGTACCCATGGTTGACTGTATTTTTGCAGACGTAGCACAGCCTGACCAGGCCAGAATCGTCGCTTTGAATGCCCATCACTTTCTCAAGAACGAAGGACACGTTGTAGTTAGGTTTGTGTTTGTTTTAAAATTTCTGCTGATTAAATTTGATGATGACCAATCAAAACCATGTATTTTGCATAATCAGAAGACTAAGACTAATGCTTTTTGCATCAGTTTTAAAATTTCTTTCCAAATTTTAAATTTTGAGAAAAAAGAATAAATAATTTTGATTTTATTTGAAAGAAAAAAATTGCCGCATCAAATTGCCCAAATGAGTTTTGAAAGAAATGAGACAAAAATTATCCCTGTGGAAAAGCTGCCCTAAACTTCTCAACCTGTTACTATTGGCAGTCCTGTTTTTTTTACAGTTTAAAGAATTTGAAATGCATTGAGGTGCCGTCTTTTTACGACTCGAAGAGGAGTAATGGAGAAGTGTCTTTGTTTTAATCAATTTTGTTGAAGTGAATTTGAAACAAGAAATGCCGCACGTGCTTAAGTTTGGAGTGGTTTTGCTGCTGAAAAGATTTGAAGAGCTTAGAGCAGAGTGATTTTTCACGTGCGGTTTTTCAGGCAGTTTTTCTGTAATTTCAACCATTTTCTTGTTGGAGTAGGGGTTGTAGTTGTGACATAGATCTTTTTGGCGCTGCAACTATTTTGCTGATTTTTAGGCTGTTTCATTGATTTTCGGTCATCTATTGTGTGGTTATTAATTGCGCCAGAACGAAGTTTGTTGCAATTATATTAGTCCTGTGGTCTTTTATCCTCCGAACATTTTGGTTCTCAAAACTTCGATAAACAGGAAGCTCTCAGAGGGCATTAAGTGGCTGACAGCTCTCTTAGAGCCTTACTAGTCTCTTATTATGCGATTGATCGAAACTGTTTTTAAAAACAATTACATGTGAAGGAACGTTCTTAACCTTAAAAGTTTGACCTCCCAACCCCTCCCGTCCATCCTCCAGCTGGCGATTTGAACCAACCGCATCCAGCCCTCCCAACCCTATCCCCACACCCTCAACTCTTGACCCCACTCTAATCATCTCCCAGCCCCAGCTGACTGCTACCAAAGCAAACCGCTCGCCGGTCGTTTGAGAGGAATTCGCCTGACGTTAGTCGGTAGTTATTTGTATTGGAAATTTTTTAGACCTCAATTGACTGTAGGCATCATAAGTTACAAATTAATAGCATTTTTATTGGTTGAAACAAGTTTTTTTGTTGAGAAATTTGGCAAAAATTTGCGAAAATTAATTTTGGTTTAATTTTTTCCTATTTTCTTCAGAACTGATTCGAAATATTTCCTTTGTTTAATTGCCTATGTCTGTGTAAGCAATTTAATTTTCTCAATTGCCTATGGAAAAGGATTTTTGTGTACAAGTATTATGTAAAGGTTTTATTGAACTTCTGCACCTTTTTAGTTGGCTGATTTAAATTGTTGTTCGAGTTAGATTTTTTTCCCAATTTGTTGAGCTTTCTAGTGGCTGTTAATTTTTTTTCCAAAAAGCTGTTTTTTTTTCGAAGAGGAGGCTTAAATGTGTTTCCGGAATTCTTTCAGTTGTGTTTTTTAAAGATATGTTCACACATTTTCAAGATTTGGAAGTCGAATTGAAGTGATGATTTTTTAAATATTTGATCGGATTTTTTTAGTAGTTTCAGCAATCCATTTATTGTCCATTTATGTAGGCAGGGACAATTCTTTGAGTTGTGTCAGCACTTGTGGGGTTATGTTTTTGTAGTTAGTCGAGTAAAAATTTGTTTCGCCTTGCCTTGGTGCACAGCTTGTTTACCATTTCGCGTGAAATCTTGTTGACTTCTCTAAGGTAGTTTCGCTTTTCTCGCGTTCTGCTCAAAGTGCTTCTAAACTGTCGTTGCTCTTGGAGTCTTGGTTATACCGAAAAAAAACAAAAATGGAAACGAGATGAAGCCAATAAGCCATATTTTAGATGCCCGGTACATGAAATTTGTTTTTATGAGTCTTACCGAAAATCAAAATAATAAATGGAAACGGGATGAACCCATTAAGCCCTATTTTTGATGCCCGGTACTTGAAATTTGTTTTTTAGAGTCTTTGTTACCATCTGTAATGATTTTTGATAGTGATACTAGCCTTTGTACCCTCTCATTGTGAAAAAACTAAGTCTAACTACAAAATGAAATAAAAAAGCTCGAATTTTAATAAACACCAACAGTTTGCGTTGTTTCTTATTTCGTTTCTGATTTTTTTGGTAATAAGTTATGCATATTTTAGTATCAAAGCGAACTGTATTGACTCGACAGCACCAGCAGAAGCAGTGTTTGCGGGAGAACTTCAGAAGTTCAAAGCCGAACAAATCAAGCCCATCGAACAGGTCACGTTAGAACCCTATGAAAGAGATCACGCGGTTATTGTCGGTCAATACAGAGCACCACCTAAAGCCAAGTAAACACTCAAAAAAACTTTCAACTTATGAGAGCGTAAACCAAACGATCTATTTAGAAGTGATACCATTTTACACATGAAACATAGAAAAGACACTTGTTGGAAAACGTTGTTTTCAGGATATTGTATTGACTTGAGTTAACTGCGCAATATTTCACTCAGTGCAGATTCAGCAAAAGCTCTTAAACTGTTCTTTAGTTGATTTGATCTGATTTTTAAATTAGCTGTCGTTTCAAAGTCTTCTAATGTTGCTTTTTGGTTGTGAGGTTTTAAATGAAACTATTTTGTCGTGAACTATCCGAGTCGATGTCTACTGCGTGGTATAGCTGCCTCTTTATCTCAGTGAAGTGAAATGAGCCATTGAAGAAAAAAACCAAGAACATCTCAACTGTTCTTTTTGCCTATATGTTTGGAAGTGCTTCTATTTACTCTTTGTTTTTGTTGGTTTTCGATCTGGCTTATCATTGTTGATCTTTCTCGCTCTCTATTTAGATGTGTTTATTAGTTGCTTAATGTTGTTGCTGAATACATATATTGATTGCTAGATTGATTGATCTGCAGTTGAAGTCAGTTGAAAGATTTGAACCACTACTAGTTTTTGACCCGTCTGAGTGGGACAATTTGTTAGACAGAGAATCGGGCCTGAAGAAGATCATTTCAGCTACCCTTATGTAGATTTCAACATTTCTGGGGATTTGGCAATGTTTTTGACTAGCTTGGTTTGCTCCTTTTTAGCTGCTATAGACTGCTCCAGCTTTGCTCTGTTCTAATTTACTGTAGGCAGCTTTGTGTAAACTTTATCTATTTTAAATTTTGATGTTACTGACTTACACAATAAAATAATTTAAAAAATATGTTTTCAAAAATGTGTTTGTTTCAGATTTTGAATGATTTTTCATTCTCTTGGAAATATTAATTTCTGTCCAGCAGATTCAACTGAAAGTTAACGACTCAAAAAGTCCTGAGGCTGCCAAATAAAATACCCAAACTGCCATACAAGGACACCTCTAACCTTAGCCGCCGTTATTTTAACTCAGGGTTTCTTCAATTACGCCAATAAAATTTATAAAACCGTCAATCAGTTAATTCGGAAATCCTTATTGAGTGTTTTTGAAAAAAAAGTTAGCTATTGTTTTAACTGAGCGACAGATGTTTTCTGATCATTTTTTAATTTGACAAATTATCAATCGAACAAATTATGAAACATACAGTGCGCTAAATGAAGTTGATGTAGAAATTCGTGGAATTTTGAACTACCGTAGACATCAAATCGCAAGACTCTAGAGATTACAAACTGGCCAAACCAGACGTGGATAATGCCAGTTGCGTACAATGTGCCTGGTAGTGGGGTAGGGGTAGCGTGCGCTATGCGCTGTGATACTGATCCCACATTCTCAAACACCGGCTTTGACCCCTACTGGGTCAAAATGCCACCTAATCCAACAACTTCTCAACAACCTCGTTAGTGCATATTTTGTGGTTAAAGTGAATGTTGAGGTATTAAAATTTTTTACATAGCAGAATTTACAGCGGTCAGAGATTTGCTGCTTTGAAGGATAGAACATTTGTTGAATTTAATTTGAAATGGAAAGATTAAAATATGATCATTTTTTCTGAAAAACTATGAATTCTTTTGTTATTAAGTATGGTCTTATTTCGCTTAATTAAATAAAACTGTTTAGCTATTGTCGGGAGATACTTCACCTTTGAACACGAAATTAATGACAATGAATTTTTGTTCAGTCCTGGTACACAGACGGAGTGTGAGCAGAAATGAGCTGAGTAGGAGTGCACATGGTGGCGGTGGTAGAGATGGCAGACGTGGTGTTTCATACTCGCATCATTCAGATGGAGGAGGTGGTCTTACTAGGCGATCTGTGTCTGTCATGTACGCCCCATCAGCCTCGTTCTCATTTAATTCAGCAGGTGAGAGACAGCTGGGAAGATTTCTTTTTGAACAGCTGGGAAGAGATGGGTTTAAAATGACAAAATCCTAGAATAATAAAAGTGGATAATTAATAGCCGCCCTCATCTTCTCAGTCGGCTATTATACCGCTCCTATTTTTTTTTACAATTCAAAGAATTTGAATTGTATTGGGGCGCTGTCTTTTTTTTAAACACATTTTCATGATTTCACACATTTTCATGATTTTTGTTCACACATTTTCATGATTTTTGAAGTCAAATTGGAGTAGTGATTTTGGTCACGCCGAAACATGAAGTGGAGCGAAAAAGCGAGTGGTTTTGCAGCGTGAACTTTTTTGCTCTAAATTTAAATCGGAATGAGAAAACGGTGTATGAACAAAAATTCGCTTTGTCGCTAGTGGTTTTTTGTTCACATGCGGCAATTTCACTTTGATGTTTACTGTTTTTTCAATTTTTTGGATAGGATTTTTTTCTAAATAGTTTTCCCAATCCATTCATAGTCCGTTCTAGGTCTAATTTTTGGTTTAGTCAATGAAAATTTTTTGAATTGTACGTCAGGACTTGTCCTGCTATGTTTTTACTTCTATGTTTTTACTTCGTCGAATGAAAAAAAATGTTTCGCATTACCAGAAACGGGATAAACCCATAAAGCCCAATTTTAGATGCCCGCTATTTGAACGTCGTTCGTGTAAGTCTCAGATACCATCTCTAATGCTTATTGGTATTGCTAGTAGCCCCTGTAGCCTCTCTCTAAGAAACAGAAGTATGTTCAACTACAAAATGCCATCAAAATAAATCGCACTTGAAAATTTTTTGTACAAAAATCTTTTTTTTCAATATCTTCTATACTTTCAATCACAATCATGCTTATTGGAATCAACGGCAGCTATTTTCCGACAATCTGCAGGGTTTGTTTTAAATTTTCGGCAAGCGGATGGTATTCTTTTCAACCGGAAAGGATATATATCTTCCTAAATTATAATTTACCTTAAGAACCCCGGAAAATCAAAATTTACCCCTACAAGAAGGTAATAAATGATCTAAATTTTTTTTTAGTACTTTTCGTTTTAATTATGTTTATGCATACCTTGTACGAAAGAAGACCGAAAACTCCTGGACTCAAAATTTATTTTCGTTTTGTCAATTACATTGCTTTTAATAGCCGCGAAACGATAGCGGCTATTATTGGGTACATCGCGGTTTTTTTCATTCGTCTTGTCCATCGATGATTCTTGCGACACCTGATTTCTTTCAATTTTAGTGACTTCTACTGCTTTGAAGTTAAAATTTGTGTGCGCGACTTCGTTTTTTCTGCTTTCAGGTCAATTGCGCGACTTACCTCACTAAAAGAAGACTTCTGAACTTTCTTTATGAATTTTAATTTTATGAACATTTACTAGTTAAAAATCAATATTGTGCATCTATGTAGTTTCAAACGTATATGCCTTAATTCTTGAGTATAGAGTCTTGACTTTTTATTTTTGAATATTAAATAGGGCTCCAAATCTAGCCCAAAAAGTCTAGTGGTCTAAAGGGTTGGTTGTCAATCTGTCTATCTTATTTCTCTAGTTGTTTCAGTTCCATGGATGGCCACAAGCGTCTATCGGGGCTATTTTTCCGTCATTCTGTCGGCTGTTTCTGAGCTTTTATATAAATTTGAAAAATTTCTGTGCACAGCTAAGTGTCAATACTGCACATTACTTCTGATACACAAAAGGCTATTGTAATTTCCATTATTGTGACAATCATTAGAATTATTTACGTGATGAATCACAAAAGGTTTTCTAATAAAGAACATTTCTTTTCCGTACCCGCTAATAATATTTTAAGATAGTCACCATGACTAATACAACCTTTCTCTGTGTGGAAGACAACATAATTTCACAGGAGGTTTTGCGAATTACAGATCAGGAAGCGTAAAATGTCTGAAATCAAAACTGCGAAAATTCATACTATGTTGTTAAGACCCTGAATTAATTGCTTTATATTTATAGCCGTTGTAGTGAAATCTGAGTGGAGCTATTATCGGCCTTCTCGTGGTTCTTTTATTTCTTCGTTGAGGGTTCCTTAAGGACCATATGATGTCATGCTCGACGCAACTCAGCTTTTGTTCAAGCATTCCTATAATTTGTCGAATGACTTGTGTGCGTGTTCACTTTTCACGTCTATTGGAGAGAAGTTTAATTTTTTTTTGCGTCGATAGTTTTTTGGTCAACTGTGTCCTCTCCCAAAAATAACATCTGTTCTCTCAAATTGATTTTTGCGTACTTTAATTGCAAGAGCTGAAATCAATTGAGGATATATCAATCTAATCAAAATTGTTTGAGTTGTTTTTACAGTACACAAGTCTAAATCGGTTAAGGGCATCACAAGTAGTAAAACAATTTTATTATTTAAGTCGCATTCTTTTAGTATTTTCAGTCTAAAGGTCTACGATTCTATCGCAATTTTTTTCTGGCAATAACGCAGCATTGTTTACTGTTTTCCTTTTTTTTGCTATGCAAAGTTGTTTTAAAGTTATACCCTATTGAACTTGTCTGTTTAATAGCCGCACAGCGATAGCTGGGGCTATTATTGGCCTTCTCTTGATTTTTTTTACAATTCAAAGAATTTGAATTGTATTGGGGCGCTGTCTTTTTTTAAGATCTATTCACACATTTTCATGATTTTTGAAGTCAATTTGGAGTGGTGATTTTGGTCAGGCCGAAACAGTAAATGGAGCGAAAAAGCGAGTGCTTTTGCGGCGTGAATTTTTTTTGCTCTTAATTTAAAGTAGAGTGAGAAAACTGTGTTTCGACAAAAATTCGCTTTCTCGCTAGTGGTTTTTTGTTCACATGCGGCAATTTCACTCTGATTTTACTGTTTTTTCGGTTTTTTGGATCAATTTTTTTTCTAAAGCGTTTTCCCTATCCATTGATAGTTCATTCTAGGCGTAGTTTTTTGTTTGAACCAAATTTCCATTTCTCGCTAGTGGTTTTTTATTCGCATGCGGCATTTTTGACATTTTTTAAAAAGTTTTTGATCTGTTTCCCAATTCACCCAATGGGTTTACCAATTCACTCATAGTCCGTTCTAGGTCTAGTTTTTTGTTAAGTCAATGAAAATTTTTGAACGGTACGTCAGGACTTGTCCTGCAATGTTTTTTATTTCATCGTCGTGATTTTTGTTACGACCATATGACGTCACAGGCAGTTCAAATCTGCTTTTTGTTCATTCGTTCATGCAATTTCAACTGAAGTGCGTGCGTGACGTCATTTTTCGCTCTTAGTGGAGCGAGTTTTTTTTATCTGCGTGATTAATTTTTTGTCATACTTGACTTACCTCTCTCACAAAATTGACTTCCTCACTTTGAAATTGACTTTTATTTGCTTTAATTCAAAGAGATAAGGTCAAATGGGTGTGTGTCACTCTAAATGAAGGTTATTAGAGAGCAGCTAATAGAGGCAGCAAAAACTTTACAGATTTTAAATCAACATAATATATCAGCCTTCAAAGAAAAGACGAGTTTTTTGGACTGTCTTTGTTACTGTTTTTTTGAGACTGCAGATCTACAAAGCTATTGCGGCTATTTTCTGGCAATCTGCCAGCTATGTTTTGATTTTTTTGGTTTGGTCAACGAATTTTTGTTTCACACATGTCACGACTTTTGGCTGATCTCGCTGTCTGTTTCAATAGAATTGAGTTTAAAATCTTTGAACAAATCTTTTGCTTTTTTGTGATTACGACCAAGAGAAATGGGATGGACCGATGATAAAGCCAGGTTAGTGCGTTAAGTTATTTAAGTTACACAATTAGAATTATTGCTGTTTTTTATGAAACTCAATTTGCACAACAAATTATATCCTTTTCTGACTCTTGATAACCAATTCAACTCTTTGGTTTCAATGCTATTGTATGTCAAAAAATTTATGAGGACAGTTTACGTGTTATGGTTTTATCTACAAGAACAGCCGATCCTTTTTGTCTTGGTTAGTGACCTTGATCAGCTTCTGATGAACTTTTGATTTTCTTGGTTCTGTGAATTATTGAATATTTCTGTAGATATTTGCGCTGATAAAGTGAGAAGTGTTTGAATCGATTTTTAAATCGTTCGCTCAACAAAAGATTTTCAGAGCCGCCCAGATTATAACCGTGTATATATATATATATATATATATATATATATTATATATATATATTATATATATATATATATTATATATATTATAATATATATATATATATATATACTATATATATATATATATATATATATATATATATATATAT